>NW_027597324.1:0-27500 GCF_964194155.1 Cetorhinus maximus
CCCCGGGCCCGCGAGACGTTACAGGTTGCCCTCGGTGTGCCCCTGAGAAATGGTTAACCAATTGGACTTAGTCTCTGGCGGAGAGGCAAAGTGTTTTCACGAGAAATGGTTAACCAATTGGACTTAGTCTCTGGCAGAGAGGCAAAGTGTTTTCACGAGAAATGGTTAACCAATTGGACTTAGTCTCTGAACGGCAGGCAAACTGTGCCCCTGAGAAATGGTTAACCAATTGGACTTAGTCTCTGGCAGAGAGGCAAAGTGTTTTCTCGAGAAATAATTAACCAATGAGGCCAATGGACCTCGGGTTGCATTGGCAGGCCGGGCAATGTGGCTCTTGGGCCCGCGAGAGCAAAATCCGTGCACAGACGGAAGTCCATGAGGTCAGATCCGAGGCCTTTACCCGGCACCCGGTGGGGGTATTCCCGCAGAGAGTAGCGAATCTGCCCGGCGACGGGTCAAGTTGCAATTTCTGGCATGCCACTCCTGGAGCTGGTTCATGAGTTCCCCTCGGAAGTCCCGATGAGGAAAGGGCAAAATGGCGTTTTGCGGGCTTTTAGGGCCTCCTGTCGTCGGTAGGACTACCGCCCGACCTTACGGTTGGAATTGTCGGCAGGGGAGGTTGGCGGGTACCTGCAGAATAGTAGGAGGTGGCAAATCGAGAATCGGTCGACATCGCCAAAAACCTTCTCGAGCCTCCAGGTCTGCAGGGACCGACCCAGGCTGCCGCCAAACCGACCGAGAGGCCCTGCCGGCGGCCATTTTTGGCCATTTTCGGCATTTTTCGCCTCTTTCGGCCGGGATGGAAAAGCGGCGGCCTGAAGCCCGGCCTGCCCGGGGAGGCCTCCTAATCGCCCGGGGGACCGGATTTGCCCCGGTGAGAGCCCCCGAAACGTCCCGAAGCCGGCCGGGAAGGCGGCCAAGGGCGAAGCACCTCGCATTGCGTTGGCAGGCCGTGCAAAGTGGCCTCCGGGCCCGCGAGACAATGCAGGGTGCCCTCGGTGTGCCCCTGAGAAATGGTTAACCAAACGAAGGACAGTGCGGCTCGGATTGCATTGGCAGGCCGTGCAAAGGGGCCCCCGGGCCCGCGAGACGTTACAGATTGCCCTCGGTGAGCCCCTGAGAAATGGTTAACCAATTGGACTTAGTCTCTGGCAGAGAGACAAAGTGTTTTCACGAGAAATGGTTAACCAATTGGACTTAGTCTCTGGCAGAGAGGCAAAGTGTTTTCAAGAGAAATGGTTAACCAATTGGACTTAGTCTCTGGCGGAGAGACAAAGTGTTTTCCAGAGAAATGGATAACCAATTGGACTTAGTCTCTGGCAGAGAGGCAAAGTGTTTTCACGAGAAATGGTTAACCAATTGGACTTAGTCTCTGGCAGAGAGGCAAAGTGTTTTCAAGAGAAATGGTTAACCAATTGGACTTAGTCTCTGGCAGAGAGGCAAAGTGTTTTCAAGAGAAATGGTTAACCAATTGGACTTGGTCTCTGGCGGAGAGACAAAGTGTTTTCAAGAGAAATGGTTAACCAATTGGACTTAGTCTCTGGCAGAGAGGCAAAGTGTTTTCACGAGAAATGGTTAACCAATTGGACTTAGTCTCTGGCAGAGAGGCAAAGTGTTTTCAAGAGAAATGGTTAACCAATTGGACTTAGTCTCTGGCGGAGAGACAAAGTGTTTTCAAGAGAAATGGTTAACCAATTGGACTTCGTCTCTGGCAGAGAGGCAAAGTGTTTTCAAGAGAAATGGTTAACCAATTGGACTTGGTCTCTGAACGGCAGGCAAATTGTGGCCTTGAGAAATGATTAACCAATTGGACTTAGTCTCTGGCGGAGAGGCAAAGTGTTTTCCAGAGAAATGGATAACCAATTGGACTTAGTCTCTGGCAGAGAGGCAAAGTGTTTTCACGAGAAATGGTTAACCAATTGGACTTAGTCTCTGGCAGAGAGGCAAAGTGTTTTCAAGAGAAATGGTTAACCAATTGGACTTTGTCTCTGGCAGAGAGGCAAAGTGTTTTCAAGAGAAATGGTTAACCAATTGGACTTCGTCTCTGAACGGCAGGCAAATTGTGGCCTTGAGAAATGATTAACCAATTGGACTTAGTCTCTGGCGGAGAGGCAAAGTGTTTTCTCGAGAAATAATTAACCAATGAGGCCAATGGACCTCGGGTTGCATTGGCAGGCCGGGCAATGAGGCTCTTGGGCCCGCGAGAGCAAAATCCGTGCACAGACGGAAGTCCATGAGGTCAGATCCGAGGCCTTTACCCGGCACCCGGTGGGGGTATTCCCGCAGAGAGTAGCGAATCTGCCCGGCGACGGGTCAAGTTGCAATTTCTGGCATGCCACTCATGGAGCTGGTTAATGAGTTCCCCGCGGAAGTCCCGATGAGGAAAGGGCAAAATGGCGTTTTGCGGGCTTTGGGGCCTCTTCGTCGGTAGGACTACCGCCCGACCTTACGGTTGGAATTGTTGGCAGGGGAGGTTGGCGGGGTACCTGCAGAATAGTAGGAGGTGGCAAATCGAGAATCGGTCGACATCGCCAAAAACCTTCTCGAGCCTCCAGGTCTGCAGGGACCGACCCAGGCTGCCGCCAAACCGACCGAGAGGCCCTGCCGGCGGCCATTTTTGGCCATTTTCGGCATTTTTCGCCTCTTTCGGCCGGGATGGAAAAGCGGCGGCCTGAAGCCCGGGCCTGCCCGGGGAGGCCTCCTAATCGCCCGGGGCGACCGGATTTGCCCCGGTGAGAGCACCGGAAACGTCCCGAAGCCGGCCGGGAAGGCGGCCAAGGGCGAAGGACCTCGGATTGCATTGGCAGGCCGTGCAAAGTGGCCTCCGGGCCCGCGAGACAATGCAGGGTGCCCTCGGTGTGCCCCTGAGAAATGGTTAACCAAACGAAGGACAATGCGCCTCGGATAGCATTGGCAGGCCGTGCAAAGAGGCCCCCGGGCCCGCGAGACGTTACAGGTTGCCCTCGGTGTGCCCCTGAGAAATGGTTAACCAATTGGACTTAGTCTCTGGCGGAGAGGCAAAGTGTTTTCACGAGAAATGGTTAACCAATTGGACTTAGTCTCTGGCAGAGAGGCAAAGTGTTTTCACGAGAAATGGTTAACCAATTGGACTTAGTCTCTGAACGGCAGGCAAACTGTGCCCCTGAGAAATGGTTAACCAATTGGACTTAGTCTCTGGCAGAGAGGCAAAGTGTTTTCTCGAGAAATAATTAACCAATGAGGCCAATGGACCTCGGGTTGCATTGGCAGGCCGGGCAATGTGGCTCTTGGGCCCGCGAGAGCAAAATCCGTGCACAGACGGAAGTCCATGAGGTCAGATCCGAGGCCTTTACCCGGCACCCGGTGGGGGTATTCCCGCAGAGAGTAGCGAATCTGCCCGGCGACGGGTCAAGTTGCAATTTCTGGCATGCCACTCCTGGAGCTGGTTCATGAGTTCCCCTCGGAAGTCCCGATGAGGAAAGGGCAAAATGGCGTTTTGCGGGCTTTTAGGGCCTCCTGGACGGTAGGACTACCGCCCGACCTTACGGTTGGAATTGTTGGCAGGGGAGGTTGGCGGGGTACCTGCAGAATAGTAGGAGGTGGCAAATCGAGAATCGGTCGACATCGCCAAAAACCTTCTCGAGCCTCCAGGTCTGCAGGGACCGACCCAGGCTGCCGCCAAACCGACCGACAGGCCCTGCCGGCGGCCATTTTTGGCCATTTTCGGCATTTTTCGCCTCTTTCGGCCGGGATGGAAAAGCGGCGGCCTGAAGCCCGGGCCTGCCCGGGGAGGCCTCATAATCGCCCGGGGGACCGGATTTGCCCCGGTGAGAGCCCCCGAAACGTCCCGAAGCCGGCCTGGAAGGCGGCCAAGGGCGAAGGACCTCGGATTGCATTGGCAGGCCGTGCAAAGTGGCCTCCGGGCCCGCGAGACAATGCAGGGTGCCCTCGGTGTGCCCCTGAGAAATGGTTAACCAAACGAAGGACAGTGCGCCTCGGATTGCATTGGCAGGCCGTGCAAAGGGGCCCCCGGGCCCGCGAGACGTTACAGGTTGCCCTCGGTGTGCCCCTGAGAAATGGTTAACCAATTGGACTTAGTCTCTGGCAGAGAGACAAAGTGTTTTCACGAGAAATGGTTAACCAATTGGACTTAGTCTCTGGCAGAGAGGCAAAGTGTTTTCAAGAGAAATGGTTAACCAATTGGACTTAGTCTCTGGCAGAGAGGCAAAGTGTTTTCAAGAGAAATGGTTAACCAATTGGACTTAGTCTCTGGCAGAGAGGCAAAGTGTTTTCCAGAGAAATGGTTAACCAATTGGACTTAGTCTCTGGCGGAGAGACAAAGTGTTTTCAAGAGAAATGGATAACCAATTGGACTTAGTCTCTGGCAGAGAGGCAAAGTGTTTTCAAGAGAAATGGTTAACCAATTGGACTTGGTCTCTGGCGGAGAGACAAAGTGTTTTCAAGAGAAATGGTTAACCAATTGGACTTAGTCTCTGGCAGAGAGGCAAAGTGTTTTCAAGAGAAATGGTTAACCAATTGGACTTAGTCTCTGGCGGAGAGACAAAGTGTTTTCAAGAGAAATGGATAACCAATTGGACTTAGTCTCTGGCAGAGAGGCAAAGTGTTTTCACGAGAAATGGTTAACCAATTGGACTTAGTCTCTGGCAGAGAGGCAAAGTGTTTTCAAGAGAAATGGTTAACCAATTGGACTTAGTCTCTGGCGGAGAGACAAAGTGTTTTCAAGAGAAATGGTTAACCAATTGGACTTCGTCTCTGGCAGAGAGGCAAAGTGTTTTCAAGAGAAATGGTTAACCAATTGGACTTGGTCTCTGAACGGCAGGCAAATTGTGGCCTTGAGAAATGATTAACCAATTGGACTTAGTCTCTGGCGGAGAGGCAAAGTGTTTTCCAGAGAAATGGATAACCAATTGGACTTAGTCTCTGGCAGAGAGGCAAAGTGTTTTCACGAGAAATGGTTAACCAATTGGACTTAGTCTCTGGCAGAGAGGCAAAGTGTTTTCAAGAGAAATGGTTAACCAATTGGACTTTGTCTCTGGCAGAGAGGCAAAGTGTTTTCAAGAGAAATGGTTAACCAATTGGACTTCGTCTCTGAACGGCAGGCAAATTGTGGCCTTGAGAAATGATTAACCAATTGGACTTAGTCTCTGGCGGAGAGGCAAAGTGTTTTCTCGAGAAATAATTAACCAATGAGGCCAATGGACCTCGGGTTGCATTGGCAGGCCGGGCAATGAGGCTCTTGGGCCCGCGAGAGCAAAATCCGTGCACAGACGGAAGTCCATGAGGTCAGATCCGAGGCCTTTACCCGGCACCCGGTGGGGGTATTCCCGCAGAGAGTAGCGAATCTGCCCGGCGACGGGTCAAGTTGCAATTTCTGGCATGCCACTCATGGAGCTGGTTAATGAGTTCCCCGCGGAAGTCCCGATGAGGAAAGGGCAAAATGGCGTTTTGCGGGCTTTGGGGCCTCTTCGTCGGTAGGACTACCGCCCGACCTTACGGTTGGAATTGTTGGCAGGGGAGGTTGGCGGGGTACCTGCAGAATAGTAGGAGGTGGCAAATCGAGAATCGGTCGACATCGCCAAAAACCTTCTCGAGCCTCCAGGTCTGCAGGGACCGACCCAGGCTGCCGCCAAACCGACCGACAGGCCCTGCCGGCGGCCATTTTTGGCCATTTTCGGCATTTTTCGCCTCTTTCGGCCGGGATGGAAAAGCGGCGGCCTGAAGCCCGGGCCTGCCCGGGGAGGCCTCCTAATCGCCCGGGGGACCGGATTTGCCCCGGTGAGAGCCCCCGAAACGTCCCGAAGCCGGCCGGGAAGGCGGCCAAGGGCGAAGCACCTCGCATTGCGTTGGCAGGCCGTGCAAAGTGGCCTCCGGGCCCGCGAGACAATGCAGGGTGCCCTCGGTGTGCCCCTGAGAAATGGTTAACCAAACGAAGGACAGTGCGGCTCGGATTGCATTGGCAGGCCGTGCAAAGGGGCCCCCGGGCCCGCGAGACGTTACAGATTGCCCTCGGTGAGCCCCTGAGAAATGGTTAACCAATTGGACTTAGTCTCTGGCAGAGAGACAAAGTGTTTTCACGAGAAATGGTTAACCAATTGGACTTAGTCTCTGGCAGAGAGGCAAAGTGTTTTCAAGAGAAATGGTTAACCAATTGGACTTAGTCTCTGGCAGAGAGGCAAAGTGTTTTCAAGAGAAATGGTTAACCAATTGGACTTAGTCTCTGGCAGAGAGGCAAAGTGTTTTCCAGAGAAATGGTTAACCAATTGGACTTAGTCTCTGGCGGAGAGACAAAGTGTTTTCAAGAGAAATGGATAACCAATTGGACTTAGTCTCTGGCAGAGAGGCAAAGTGTTTTCAAGAGAAATGGTTAACCAATTGGACTTGGTCTCTGGCGGAGAGACAAAGTGTTTTCAAGAGAAATGGTTAACCAATTGGACTTAGTCTCTGGCAGAGAGGCAAAGTGTTTTCAAGAGAAATGGTTAACCAATTGGACTTAGTCTCTGGCGGAGAGACAAAGTGTTTTCAAGAGAAATGGATAACCAATTGGACTTAGTCTCTGGCAGAGAGGCAAAGTGTTTTCACGAGAAATGGTTAACCAATTGGACTTAGTCTCTGGCAGAGAGGCAAAGTGTTTTCAAGAGAAATGGTTAACCAATTGGACTTTGTCTCTGGCGGAGAGACAAAGTGTTTTCAAGAGAAATGGTTAACCAATTGGACTTCGTCTCTGGCAGAGAGGCAAAGTGTTTTCAAGAGAAATGGTTAACCAATTGGACTTGGTCTCTGAACGGCAGGCAAATTGTGGCCTTGAGAAATGATTAACCAATTGGACTTAGTCTCTGGCGGAGAGGCAAAGTGTTTTCCAGAGAAATGGATAACCAATTGGACTTAGTCTCTGGCAGAGAGGCAAAGTGTTTTCACGAGAAATGGTTAACCAATTGGACTTAGTCTCTGGCAGAGAGGCAAAGTGTTTTCAAGAGAAATGGTTAACCAATTGGACTTTGTCTCTGGCAGAGAGGCAAAGTGTTTTCAAGAGAAATGGTTAACCAATTGGACTTCGTCTCTGAACGGCAGGCAAATTGTGGCCTTGAGAAATGATTAACCAATTGGACTTAGTCTCTGGCGGAGAGGCAAAGTGTTTTCTCGAGAAATAATTAACCAATGAGGCCAATGGACCTCGGGTTGCATTGGCAGGCCGGGCAATGAGGCTCTTGGGCCCGCGAGAGCAAAATCCGTGCACAGACGGAAGTCCATGAGGTCAGATCCGAGGCCTTTACCCGGCACCCGGTGGGGGTATTCCCGCAGAGAGTAGCGAATCTGCCCGGCGACGGGTCAAGTTGCAATTTCTGGCATGCCACTCATGGAGCTGGTTAATGAGTTCCCCGCGGAAGTCCCGATGAGGAAAGGGCAAAATGGCGTTTTGCGGGCTTTGGGGCCTCTTCGTCGGTAGGACTACCGCCCGACCTTACGGTTGGAATTGTTGGCAGGGGAGGTTGGCGGGGTACCTGCAGAATAGTAGGAGGTGGCAAATCGAGAATCGGTCGACATCGCCAAAAACCTTCTCGAGCCTCCAGGTCTGCAGGGACCGACCCAGGCTGCCGCCAAACCGACCGAGAGGCCCTGCCGGCGGCCATTTTTGGCCATTTTCGGCATTTTTCGCCTCTTTCGGCCGGGATGGAAAAGCGGCGGCCTGAAGCCCGGGCCTGCCCGGGGAGGCCTCCTAATCGCCCGGGGCGACCGGATTTGCCCCGGTGAGAGCACCGGAAACGTCCCGAAGCCGGCCGGGAAGGCGGCCAAGGGCGAAGGACCTCGGATTGCATTGGCAGGCCGTGCAAAGTGGCCTCCGGGCCCGCGAGACAATGCAGGGTGCCCTCGGTGTGCCCCTGAGAAATGGTTAACCAAACGAAGGACAGTGCGCCTCGGATTGCATTGGCAGGCCGTGCAAAGGGGCCCCCGGGCCCGCGAGACGTTACAGGTTGCCCTCGGTGTGCCCCTGAGAAATGGTTAACCAATTGGACTTAGTCTCTGGCAGAGAGACAAAGTGTTTTCACGAGAAATGGTTAACCAATTGGACTTAGTCTCTGGCAGAGAGGCAAAGTGTTTTCAAGAGAAATGGTTAACCAATTGGACTTAGTCTCTGGCAGAGAGGCAAAGTGTTTTCAAGAGAAATGGTTAACCAATTGGACTTAGTCTCTGGCAGAGAGGCAAAGTGTTTTCCAGAGAAATGGTTAACCAATTGGACTTAGTCTCTGGCGGAGAGACAAAGTGTTTTCAAGAGAAATGGATAACCAATTGGACTTAGTCTCTGGCAGAGAGGCAAAGTGTTTTCAAGAGAAATGGTTAACCAATTGGACTTGGTCTCTGGCGGAGAGACAAAGTGTTTTCAAGAGAAATGGTTAACCAATTGGACTTAGTCTCTGGCAGAGAGGCAAAGTGTTTTCACGAGAAATGGTTAACCAATTGGACTTAGTCTCTGGCAGAGAGGCAAAGTGTTTTCAAGAGAAATGGTTAACCAATTGGACTTAGTCTCTGGCGGAGAGACAAAGTGTTTTCAAGAGAAATGGTTAACCAATTGGACTTCGTCTCTGGCAGAGAGGCAAAGTGTTTTCAAGAGAAATGGTTAACCAATTGGACTTGGTCTCTGAACGGCAGGCAAATTGTGGCCTTGAGAAATGATTAACCAATTGGACTTAGTCTCTGGCGGAGAGGCAAAGTGTTTTCCAGAGAAATGGATAACCAATTGGACTTAGTCTCTGGCAGAGAGGCAAAGTGTTTTCACGAGAAATGGTTAACCAATTGGACTTAGTCTCTGGCGGAGAGACAAAGTGTTTTCAAGAGAAATGGTTAACCAATTGGACTTCGTCTCTGGCAGAGAGGCAAAGTGTTTTCAAGAGAAATGGTTAACCAATTGGACTTGGTCTCTGAACGGCAGGCAAATTGTGGCCTTGAGAAATGATTAACCAATTGGACTTAGTCTCTGGCGGAGAGGCAAAGTGTTTTCCAGAGAAATGGATAACCAATTGGACTTAGTCTCTGGCAGAGAGGCAAAGTGTTTTCACGAGAAATGGTTAACCAATTGGACTTAGTCTCTGGCAGAGAGGCAAAGTGTTTTCAAGAGAAATGGTTAACCAATTGGACTTTGTCTCTGGCAGAGAGGCAAAGTGTTTTCAAGAGAAATGGTTAACCAATTGGACTTCGTCTCTGAACGGCAGGCAAATTGTGGCCTTGAGAAATGATTAACCAATTGGACTTAGTCTCTGGCGGAGAGGCAAAGTGTTTTCTCGAGAAATAATTAACCAATGAGGCCAATGGACCTCGGGTTGCATTGGCAGGCCGGGCAATGAGGCTCTTGGGCCCGCGAGAGCAAAATCCGTGCACAGACGGAAGTCCATGAGGTCAGATCCGAGGCCTTTACCCGGCACCCGGTGGGGGTATTCCCGCAGAGAGTAGCGAATCTGCCCGGCGACGGGTCAAGTTGCAATTTCTGGCATGCCACTCATGGAGCTGGTTAATGAGTTCCCCGCGGAAGTCCCGATGAGGAAAGGGCAAAATGGCGTTTTGCGGGCTTTGGGGCCTCTTCGTCGGTAGGACTACCGCCCGACCTTACGGTTGGAATTGTTGGCAGGGGAGGTTGGCGGGGTACCTGCAGAATAGTAGGAGGTGGCAAATCGAGAATCGGTCGACATCGCCAAAAACCTTCTCGAGCCTCCAGGTCTGCAGGGACCGACCCAGGCTGCCGCCAAACCGACCGAGAGGCCCTGCCGGCGGCCATTTTTGGCCATTTTCGGCATTTTTCGCCTCTTTCGGCCGGGATGGAAAAGCGGCGGCCTGAAGCCCGGGCCTGCCCGGGGAGGCCTCCTAATCGCCCGGGGCGACCGGATTTGCCCCGGTGAGAGCACCGGAAACGTCCCGAAGCCGGCCGGGAAGGCGGCCAAGGGCGAAGGACCTCGGATTGCATTGGCAGGCCGTGCAAAGTGGCCTCCGGGCCCGCGAGACAATGCAGGGTGCCCTCGGTGTGCCCCTGAGAAATGGTTAACCAAACGAAGGACAATGCGCCTCGGATAGCATTGGCAGGCCGTGCAAAGAGGCCCCCGGGCCCGCGAGACGTTACAGGTTGCCCTCGGTGTGCCCCTGAGAAATGGTTAACCAATTGGACTTAGTCTCTGGCGGAGAGGCAAAGTGTTTTCACGAGAAATGGTTAACCAATTGGACTTAGTCTCTGGCAGAGAGGCAAAGTGTTTTCACGAGAAATGGTTAACCAATTGGACTTAGTCTCTGAACGGCAGGCAAACTGTGCCCCTGAGAAATGGTTAACCAATTGGACTTAGTCTCTGGCAGAGAGGCAAAGTGTTTTCTCGAGAAATAATTAACCAATGAGGCCAATGGACCTCGGGTTGCATTGGCAGGCCGGGCAATGTGGCTCTTGGGCCCGCGAGAGCAAAATCCGTGCACAGACGGAAGTCCATGAGGTCAGATCCGAGGCCTTTACCCGGCACCCGGTGGGGGTATTCCCGCAGAGAGTAGCGAATCTGCCCGGCGACGGGTCAAGTTGCAATTTCTGGCATGCCACTCCTGGAGCTGGTTCATGAGTTCCCCTCGGAAGTCCCGATGAGGAAAGGGCAAAATGGCGTTTTGCGGGCTTTTAGGGCCTCCTGGACGGTAGGACTACCGCCCGACCTTACGGTTGGAATTGTTGGCAGGGGAGGTTGGCGGGGTACCTGCAGAATAGTAGGAGGTGGCAAATCGAGAATCGGTCGACATCGCCAAAAACCTTCTCGAGCCTCCAGGTCTGCAGGGACCGACCCAGGCTGCCGCCAAACCGACCGACAGGCCCTGCCGGCGGCCATTTTTGGCCATTTTCGGCATTTTTCGCCTCTTTCGGCCGGGATGGAAAAGCGGCGGCCTGAAGCCCGGGCCTGCCCGGGGAGGCCTCATAATCGCCCGGGGGACCGGATTTGCCCCGGTGAGAGCCCCCGAAACGTCCCGAAGCCGGCCTGGAAGGCGGCCAAGGGCGAAGGACCTCGGATTGCATTGGCAGGCCGTGCAAAGTGGCCTCCGGGCCCGCGAGACAATGCAGGGTGCCCTCGGTGTGCCCCTGAGAAATGGTTAACCAAACGAAGGACAGTGCGCCTCGGATTGCATTGGCAGGCCGTGCAAAGGGGCCCCCGGGCCCGCGAGACGTTACAGGTTGCCCTCGGTGTGCCCCTGAGAAATGGTTAACCAATTGGACTTAGTCTCTGGCAGAGAGACAAAGTGTTTTCACGAGAAATGGTTAACCAATTGGACTTAGTCTCTGGCAGAGAGGCAAAGTGTTTTCAAGAGAAATGGTTAACCAATTGGACTTAGTCTCTGGCAGAGAGGCAAAGTGTTTTCAAGAGAAATGGTTAACCAATTGGACTTAGTCTCTGGCAGAGAGGCAAAGTGTTTTCCAGAGAAATGGTTAACCAATTGGACTTAGTCTCTGGCGGAGAGACAAAGTGTTTTCAAGAGAAATGGATAACCAATTGGACTTAGTCTCTGGCAGAGAGGCAAAGTGTTTTCAAGAGAAATGGTTAACCAATTGGACTTGGTCTCTGGCGGAGAGACAAAGTGTTTTCAAGAGAAATGGTTAACCAATTGGACTTAGTCTCTGGCAGAGAGGCAAAGTGTTTTCAAGAGAAATGGTTAACCAATTGGACTTAGTCTCTGGCGGAGAGACAAAGTGTTTTCAAGAGAAATGGATAACCAATTGGACTTAGTCTCTGGCAGAGAGGCAAAGTGTTTTCACGAGAAATGGTTAACCAATTGGACTTAGTCTCTGGCAGAGAGGCAAAGTGTTTTCAAGAGAAATGGTTAACCAATTGGACTTAGTCTCTGGCGGAGAGACAAAGTGTTTTCAAGAGAAATGGTTAACCAATTGGACTTCGTCTCTGGCAGAGAGGCAAAGTGTTTTCAAGAGAAATGGTTAACCAATTGGACTTGGTCTCTGAACGGCAGGCAAATTGTGGCCTTGAGAAATGATTAACCAATTGGACTTAGTCTCTGGCGGAGAGGCAAAGTGTTTTCCAGAGAAATGGATAACCAATTGGACTTAGTCTCTGGCAGAGAGGCAAAGTGTTTTCACGAGAAATGGTTAACCAATTGGACTTAGTCTCTGGCAGAGAGGCAAAGTGTTTTCAAGAGAAATGGTTAACCAATTGGACTTTGTCTCTGGCAGAGAGGCAAAGTGTTTTCAAGAGAAATGGTTAACCAATTGGACTTCGTCTCTGAACGGCAGGCAAATTGTGGCCTTGAGAAATGATTAACCAATTGGACTTAGTCTCTGGCGGAGAGGCAAAGTGTTTTCTCGAGAAATAATTAACCAATGAGGCCAATGGACCTCGGGTTGCATTGGCAGGCCGGGCAATGAGGCTCTTGGGCCCGCGAGAGCAAAATCCGTGCACAGACGGAAGTCCATGAGGTCAGATCCGAGGCCTTTACCCGGCACCCGGTGGGGGTATTCCCGCAGAGAGTAGCGAATCTGCCCGGCGACGGGTCAAGTTGCAATTTCTGGCATGCCACTCATGGAGCTGGTTAATGAGTTCCCCGCGGAAGTCCCGATGAGGAAAGGGCAAAATGGCGTTTTGCGGGCTTTGGGGCCTCTTCGTCGGTAGGACTACCGCCCGACCTTACGGTTGGAATTGTTGGCAGGGGAGGTTGGCGGGGTACCTGCAGAATAGTAGGAGGTGGCAAATCGAGAATCGGTCGACATCGCCAAAAACCTTCTCGAGCCTCCAGGTCTGCAGGGACCGACCCAGGCTGCCGCCAAACCGACCGACAGGCCCTGCCGGCGGCCATTTTTGGCCATTTTCGGCATTTTTCGCCTCTTTCGGCCGGGATGGAAAAGCGGCGGCCTGAAGCCCGGGCCTGCCCGGGGAGGCCTCCTAATCGCCCGGGGGACCGGATTTGCCCCGGTGAGAGCCCCCGAAACGTCCCGAAGCCGGCCGGGAAGGCGGCCAAGGGCGAAGCACCTCGCATTGCGTTGGCAGGCCGTGCAAAGTGGCCTCCGGGCCCGCGAGACAATGCAGGGTGCCCTCGGTGTGCCCCTGAGAAATGGTTAACCAAACGAAGGACAGTGCGGCTCGGATTGCATTGGCAGGCCGTGCAAAGGGGCCCCCGGGCCCGCGAGACGTTACAGATTGCCCTCGGTGAGCCCCTGAGAAATGGTTAACCAATTGGACTTAGTCTCTGGCAGAGAGACAAAGTGTTTTCACGAGAAATGGTTAACCAATTGGACTTAGTCTCTGGCAGAGAGGCAAAGTGTTTTCAAGAGAAATGGTTAACCAATTGGACTTAGTCTCTGGCAGAGAGGCAAAGTGTTTTCAAGAGAAATGGTTAACCAATTGGACTTAGTCTCTGGCAGAGAGGCAAAGTGTTTTCCAGAGAAATGGTTAACCAATTGGACTTAGTCTCTGGCGGAGAGACAAAGTGTTTTCAAGAGAAATGGATAACCAATTGGACTTAGTCTCTGGCAGAGAGGCAAAGTGTTTTCAAGAGAAATGGTTAACCAATTGGACTTGGTCTCTGGCGGAGAGACAAAGTGTTTTCAAGAGAAATGGTTAACCAATTGGACTTAGTCTCTGGCAGAGAGGCAAAGTGTTTTCAAGAGAAATGGTTAACCAATTGGACTTAGTCTCTGGCGGAGAGACAAAGTGTTTTCAAGAGAAATGGATAACCAATTGGACTTAGTCTCTGGCAGAGAGGCAAAGTGTTTTCACGAGAAATGGTTAACCAATTGGACTTAGTCTCTGGCAGAGAGGCAAAGTGTTTTCAAGAGAAATGGTTAACCAATTGGACTTAGTCTCTGGCGGAGAGACAAAGTGTTTTCAAGAGAAATGGTTAACCAATTGGACTTCGTCTCTGGCAGAGAGGCAAAGTGTTTTCAAGAGAAATGGTTAACCAATTGGACTTGGTCTCTGAACGGCAGGCAAATTGTGGCCTTGAGAAATGATTAACCAATTGGACTTAGTCTCTGGCGGAGAGGCAAAGTGTTTTCCAGAGAAATGGATAACCAATTGGACTTAGTCTCTGGCAGAGAGGCAAAGTGTTTTCACGAGAAATGGTTAACCAATTGGACTTAGTCTCTGGCAGAGAGGCAAAGTGTTTTCAAGAGAAATGGTTAACCAATTGGACTTTGTCTCTGGCAGAGAGGCAAAGTGTTTTCAAGAGAAATGGTTAACCAATTGGACTTCGTCTCTGAACGGCAGGCAAATTGTGGCCTTGAGAAATGATTAACCAATTGGACTTAGTCTCTGGCGGAGAGGCAAAGTGTTTTCTCGAGAAATAATTAACCAATGAGGCCAATGGACCTCGGGTTGCATTGGCAGGCCGGGCAATGAGGCTCTTGGGCCCGCGAGAGCAAAATCCGTGCACAGACGGAAGTCCATGAGGTCAGATCCGAGGCCTTTACCCGGCACCCGGTGGGGGTATTCCCGCAGAGAGTAGCGAATCTGCCCGGCGACGGGTCAAGTTGCAATTTCTGGCATGCCACTCATGGAGCTGGTTAATGAGTTCCCCGCGGAAGTCCCGATGAGGAAAGGGCAAAATGGCGTTTTGCGGGCTTTGGGGCCTCTTCGTCGGTAGGACTACCGCCCGACCTTACGGTTGGAATTGTTGGCAGGGGAGGTTGGCGGGGTACCTGCAGAATAGTAGGAGGTGGCAAATCGAGAATCGGTCGACATCGCCAAAAACCTTCTCGAGCCTCCAGGTCTGCAGGGACCGACCCAGGCTGCCGCCAAACCGACCGAGAGGCCCTGCCGGCGGCCATTTTTGGCCATTTTCGGCATTTTTCGCCTCTTTCGGCCGGGATGGAAAAGCGGCGGCCTGAAGCCCGGGCCTGCCCGGGGAGGCCTCCTAATCGCCCGGGGGACCGGATTTGCCCCGGTGAGAGCCCCCGAAACGTCCCGAAGCCGGCCGGGAAGGCGGCCAAGGGCGAAGCACCTCGCATTGCGTTGGCAGGCCGTGCAAAGTGGCCTCCGGGCCCGCGAGACAATGCAGGGTGCCCTCGGTGTGCCCCTGAGAAATGGTTAACCAAACGAAGGACAGTGCGGCTCGGATTGCATTGGCAGGCCGTGCAAAGGGGCCCCCGGGCCCGCGAGACGTTACAGATTGCCCTCGGTGAGCCCCTGAGAAATGGTTAACCAATTGGACTTAGTCTCTGGCAGAGAGACAAAGTGTTTTCACGAGAAATGGTTAACCAATTGGACTTAGTCTCTGGCAGAGAGGCAAAGTGTTTTCAAGAGAAATGGTTAACCAATTGGACTTAGTCTCTGGCGGAGAGACAAAGTGTTTTCCAGAGAAATGGATAACCAATTGGACTTAGTCTCTGGCAGAGAGGCAAAGTGTTTTCACGAGAAATGGTTAACCAATTGGACTTAGTCTCTGGCAGAGAGGCAAAGTGTTTTCAAGAGAAATGGTTAACCAATTGGACTTAGTCTCTGGCAGAGAGGCAAAGTGTTTTCAAGAGAAATGGTTAACCAATTGGACTTGGTCTCTGGCGGAGAGACAAAGTGTTTTCAAGAGAAATGGTTAACCAATTGGACTTAGTCTCTGGCAGAGAGGCAAAGTGTTTTCACGAGAAATGGTTAACCAATTGGACTTAGTCTCTGGCAGAGAGGCAAAGTGTTTTCAAGAGAAATGGTTAACCAATTGGACTTAGTCTCTGGCGGAGAGACAAAGTGTTTTCAAGAGAAATGGTTAACCAATTGGACTTCGTCTCTGGCAGAGAGGCAAAGTGTTTTCAAGAGAAATGGTTAACCAATTGGACTTGGTCTCTGAACGGCAGGCAAATTGTGGCCTTGAGAAATGATTAACCAATTGGACTTAGTCTCTGGCGGAGAGGCAAAGTGTTTTCCAGAGAAATGGATAACCAATTGGACTTAGTCTCTGGCAGAGAGGCAAAGTGTTTTCACGAGAAATGGTTAACCAATTGGACTTAGTCTCTGGCAGAGAGGCAAAGTGTTTTCAAGAGAAATGGTTAACCAATTGGACTTTGTCTCTGGCAGAGAGGCAAAGTGTTTTCAAGAGAAATGGTTAACCAATTGGACTTCGTCTCTGAACGGCAGGCAAATTGTGGCCTTGAGAAATGATTAACCAATTGGACTTAGTCTCTGGCGGAGAGGCAAAGTGTTTTCTCGAGAAATAATTAACCAATGAGGCCAATGGACCTCGGGTTGCATTGGCAGGCCGGGCAATGAGGCTCTTGGGCCCGCGAGAGCAAAATCCGTGCACAGACGGAAGTCCATGAGGTCAGATCCGAGGCCTTTACCCGGCACCCGGTGGGGGTATTCCCGCAGAGAGTAGCGAATCTGCCCGGCGACGGGTCAAGTTGCAATTTCTGGCATGCCACTCATGGAGCTGGTTAATGAGTTCCCCGCGGAAGTCCCGATGAGGAAAGGGCAAAATGGCGTTTTGCGGGCTTTGGGGCCTCTTCGTCGGTAGGACTACCGCCCGACCTTACGGTTGGAATTGTTGGCAGGGGAGGTTGGCGGGGTACCTGCAGAATAGTAGGAGGTGGCAAATCGAGAATCGGTCGACATCGCCAAAAACCTTCTCGAGCCTCCAGGTCTGCAGGGACCGACCCAGGCTGCCGCCAAACCGACCGAGAGGCCCTGCCGGCGGCCATTTTTGGCCATTTTCGGCATTTTTCGCCTCTTTCGGCCGGGATGGAAAAGCGGCGGCCTGAAGCCCGGGCCTGCCCGGGGAGGCCTCCTAATCGCCCGGGGCGACCGGATTTGCCCCGGTGAGAGCACCGGAAACGTCCCGAAGCCGGCCGGGAAGGCGGCCAAGGGCGAAGGACCTCGGATTGCATTGGCAGGCCGTGCAAAGTGGCCTCCGGGCCCGCGAGACAATGCAGGGTGCCCTCGGTGTGCCCCTGAGAAATGGTTAACCAAACGAAGGACAATGCGCCTCGGATAGCATTGGCAGGCCGTGCAAAGAGGCCCCCGGGCCCGCGAGACGTTACAGGTTGCCCTCGGTGTGCCCCTGAGAAATGGTTAACCAATTGGACTTAGTCTCTGGCGGAGAGGCAAAGTGTTTTCACGAGAAATGGTTAACCAATTGGACTTAGTCTCTGGCAGAGAGGCAAAGTGTTTTCACGAGAAATGGTTAACCAATTGGACTTAGTCTCTGAACGGCAGGCAAACTGTGCCCCTGAGAAATGGTTAACCAATTGGACTTAGTCTCTGGCAGAGAGGCAAAGTGTTTTCTCGAGAAATAATTAACCAATGAGGCCAATGGACCTCGGGTTGCATTGGCAGGCCGGGCAATGTGGCTCTTGGGCCCGCGAGAGCAAAATCCGTGCACAGACGGAAGTCCATGAGGTCAGATCCGAGGCCTTTACCCGGCACCCGGTGGGGGTATTCCCGCAGAGAGTAGCGAATCTGCCCGGCGACGGGTCAAGTTGCAATTTCTGGCATGCCACTCCTGGAGCTGGTTCATGAGTTCCCCTCGGAAGTCCCGATGAGGAAAGGGCAAAATGGCGTTTTGCGGGCTTTTAGGGCCTCCTGGACGGTAGGACTACCGCCCGACCTTACGGTTGGAATTGTTGGCAGGGGAGGTTGGCGGGGTACCTGCAGAATAGTAGGAGGTGGCAAATCGAGAATCGGTCGACATCGCCAAAAACCTTCTCGAGCCTCCAGGTCTGCAGGGACCGACCCAGGCTGCCGCCAAACCGACCGAGAGGCCCTGCCGGCGGCCATTTTTGGCCATTTTCGGCATTTTTCGCCTCTTTCGGCCGGGATGGAAAAGCGGCGGCCTGAAGCCCGGGCCTGCCCGGGGAGGCCTCCTAATCGCCCGGGGGACCGGATTTGCCCCGGTGAGAGCCCCCGAAACGTCCCGAAGCCGGCCGGGAAGGCGGCCAAGGGCGAAGCACCTCGCATTGCGTTGGCAGGCCGTGCAAAGTGGCCTCCGGGCCCGCGAGACAATGCAGGGTGCCCTCGGTGTGCCCCTGAGAAATGGTTAACCAAACGAAGGACAGTGCGGCTCGGATTGCATTGGCAGGCCGTGCAAAGGGGCCCCCGGGCCCGCGAGACGTTACAGATTGCCCTCGGTGAGCCCCTGAGAAATGGTTAACCAATTGGACTTAGTCTCTGGCAGAGAGACAAAGTGTTTTCACGAGAAATGGTTAACCAATTGGACTTAGTCTCTGGCAGAGAGGCAAAGTGTTTTCAAGAGAAATGGTTAACCAATTGGACTTAGTCTCTGGCGGAGAGACAAAGTGTTTTCCAGAGAAATGGATAACCAATTGGACTTAGTCTCTGGCAGAGAGGCAAAGTGTTTTCACGAGAAATGGTTAACCAATTGGACTTAGTCTCTGGCAGAGAGGCAAAGTGTTTTCAAGAGAAATGGTTAACCAATTGGACTTAGTCTCTGGCAGAGAGGCAAAGTGTTTTCAAGAGAAATGGTTAACCAATTGGACTTGGTCTCTGGCGGAGAGACAAAGTGTTTTCAAGAGAAATGGTTAACCAATTGGACTTAGTCTCTGGCAGAGAGGCAAAGTGTTTTCACGAGAAATGGTTAACCAATTGGACTTAGTCTCTGGCAGAGAGGCAAAGTGTTTTCAAGAGAAATGGTTAACCAATTGGACTTAGTCTCTGGCGGAGAGACAAAGTGTTTTCAAGAGAAATGGTTAACCAATTGGACTTCGTCTCTGGCAGAGAGGCAAAGTGTTTTCAAGAGAAATGGTTAACCAATTGGACTTGGTCTCTGAACGGCAGGCAAATTGTGGCCTTGAGAAATGATTAACCAATTGGACTTAGTCTCTGGCGGAGAGGCAAAGTGTTTTCCAGAGAAATGGATAACCAATTGGACTTAGTCTCTGGCAGAGAGGCAAAGTGTTTTCACGAGAAATGGTTAACCAATTGGACTTAGTCTCTGGCAGAGAGGCAAAGTGTTTTCAAGAGAAATGGTTAACCAATTGGACTTTGTCTCTGGCAGAGAGGCAAAGTGTTTTCAAGAGAAATGGTTAACCAATTGGACTTCGTCTCTGAACGGCAGGCAAATTGTGGCCTTGAGAAATGATTAACCAATTGGACTTAGTCTCTGGCGGAGAGGCAAAGTGTTTTCTCGAGAAATAATTAACCAATGAGGCCAATGGACCTCGGGTTGCATTGGCAGGCCGGGCAATGAGGCTCTTGGGCCCGCGAGAGCAAAATCCGTGCACAGACGGAAGTCCATGAGGTCAGATCCGAGGCCTTTACCCGGCACCCGGTGGGGGTATTCCCGCAGAGAGTAGCGAATCTGCCCGGCGACGGGTCAAGTTGCAATTTCTGGCATGCCACTCATGGAGCTGGTTAATGAGTTCCCCGCGGAAGTCCCGATGAGGAAAGGGCAAAATGGCGTTTTGCGGGCTTTGGGGCCTCTTCGTCGGTAGGACTACCGCCCGACCTTACGGTTGGAATTGTTGGCAGGGGAGGTTGGCGGGGTACCTGCAGAATAGTAGGAGGTGGCAAATCGAGAATCGGTCGACATCGCCAAAAACCTTCTCGAGCCTCCAGGTCTGCAGGGACCGACCCAGGCTGCCGCCAAACCGACCGAGAGGCCCTGCCGGCGGCCATTTTTGGCCATTTTCGGCATTTTTCGCCTCTTTCGGCCGGGATGGAAAAGCGGCGGCCTGAAGCCCGGGCCTGCCCGGGGAGGCCTCCTAATCGCCCGGGGCGACCGGATTTGCCCCGGTGAGAGCACCGGAAACGTCCCGAAGCCGGCCGGGAAGGCGGCCAAGGGCGAAGGACCTCGGATTGCATTGGCAGGCCGTGCAAAGTGGCCTCCGGGCCCGCGAGACAATGCAGGGTGCCCTCGGTGTGCCCCTGAGAAATGGTTAACCAAACGAAGGACAATGCGCCTCGGATAGCATTGGCAGGCCGTGCAAAGAGGCCCCCGGGCCCGCGAGACGTTACAGGTTGCCCTCGGTGTGCCCCTGAGAAATGGTTAACCAATTGGACTTAGTCTCTGGCGGAGAGGCAAAGTGTTTTCACGAGAAATGGTTAACCAATTGGACTTAGTCTCTGGCAGAGAGGCAAAGTGTTTTCACGAGAAATGGTTAACCAATTGGACTTAGTCTCTGAACGGCAGGCAAACTGTGCCCCTGAGAAATGGTTAACCAATTGGACTTAGTCTCTGGCAGAGAGGCAAAGTGTTTTCTCGAGAAATAATTAACCAATGAGGCCAATGGACCTCGGGTTGCATTGGCAGGCCGGGCAATGTGGCTCTTGGGCCCGCGAGAGCAAAATCCGTGCACAGACGGAAGTCCATGAGGTCAGATCCGAGGCCTTTACCCGGCACCCGGTGGGGGTATTCCCGCAGAGAGTAGCGAATCTGCCCGGCGACGGGTCAAGTTGCAATTTCTGGCATGCCACTCCTGGAGCTGGTTCATGAGTTCCCCTCGGAAGTCCCGATGAGGAAAGGGCAAAATGGCGTTTTGCGGGCTTTTAGGGCCTCCTGGACGGTAGGACTACCGCCCGACCTTACGGTTGGAATTGTTGGCAGGGGAGGTTGGCGGGGTACCTGCAGAATAGTAGGAGGTGGCAAATCGAGAATCGGTCGACATCGCCAAAAACCTTCTCGAGCCTCCAGGTCTGCAGGGACCGACCCAGGCTGCCGCCAAACCGACCGACAGGCCCTGCCGGCGGCCATTTTTGGCCATTTTCGGCATTTTTCGCCTCTTTCGGCCGGGATGGAAAAGCGGCGGCCTGAAGCCCGGGCCTGCCCGGGGAGGCCTCATAATCGCCCGGGGGACCGGATTTGCCCCGGTGAGAGCCCCCGAAACGTCCCGAAGCCGGCCTGGAAGGCGGCCAAGGGCGAAGGACCTCGGATTGCATTGGCAGGCCGTGCAAAGTGGCCTCCGGGCCCGCGAGACAATGCAGGGTGCCCTCGGTGTGCCCCTGAGAAATGGTTAACCAAACGAAGGACAGTGCGCCTCGGATTGCATTGGCAGGCCGTGCAAAGGGGCCCCCGGGCCCGCGAGACGTTACAGGTTGCCCTCGGTGTGCCCCTGAGAAATGGTTAACCAATTGGACTTAGTCTCTGGCAGAGAGACAAAGTGTTTTCACGAGAAATGGTTAACCAATTGGACTTAGTCTCTGGCAGAGAGGCAAAGTGTTTTCAAGAGAAATGGTTAACCAATTGGACTTAGTCTCTGGCAGAGAGGCAAAGTGTTTTCAAGAGAAATGGTTAACCAATTGGACTTAGTCTCTGGCAGAGAGGCAAAGTGTTTTCCAGAGAAATGGTTAACCAATTGGACTTAGTCTCTGGCGGAGAGACAAAGTGTTTTCAAGAGAAATGGATAACCAATTGGACTTAGTCTCTGGCAGAGAGGCAAAGTGTTTTCAAGAGAAATGGTTAACCAATTGGACTTGGTCTCTGGCGGAGAGACAAAGTGTTTTCAAGAGAAATGGTTAACCAATTGGACTTAGTCTCTGGCAGAGAGGCAAAGTGTTTTCAAGAGAAATGGTTAACCAATTGGACTTAGTCTCTGGCGGAGAGAAAAAGTGTTTTCAAGAGAAATGGATAACCAATTGGACTTAGTCTCTGGCAGAGAGGCAAAGTGTTTTCACGAGAAATGGTTAACCAATTGGACTTAGTCTCTGGCAGAGAGGCAAAGTGTTTTCAAGAGAAATGGTTAACCAATTGGACTTAGTCTCTGGCGGAGAGACAAAGTGTTTTCAAGAGAAATGGTTAACCAATTGGACTTCGTCTCTGGCAGAGAGGCAAAGTGTTTTCAAGAGAAATGGTTAACCAATTGGACTTGGTCTCTGAACGGCAGGCAAATTGTGGCCTTGAGAAATGATTAACCAATTGGACTTAGTCTCTGGCGGAGAGGCAAAGTGTTTTCCAGAGAAATGGATAACCAATTGGACTTAGTCTCTGGCAGAGAGGCAAAGTGTTTTCACGAGAAATGGTTAACCAATTGGACTTAGTCTCTGGCAGAGAGGCAAAGTGTTTTCAAGAGAAATGGTTAACCAATTGGACTTTGTCTCTGGCAGAGAGGCAAAGTGTTTTCAAGAGAAATGGTTAACCAATTGGACTTCGTCTCTGAACGGCAGGCAAATTGTGGCCTTGAGAAATGATTAACCAATTGGACTTAGTCTCTGGCGGAGAGGCAAAGTGTTTTCTCGAGAAATAATTAACCAATGAGGCCAATGGACCTCGGGTTGCATTGGCAGGCCGGGCAATGAGGCTCTTGGGCCCGCGAGAGCAAAATCCGTGCACAGACGGAAGTCCATGAGGTCAGATCCGAGGCCTTTACCCGGCACCCGGTGGGGGTATTCCCGCAGAGAGTAGCGAATCTGCCCGGCGACGGGTCAAGTTGCAATTTCTGGCATGCCACTCATGGAGCTGGTTAATGAGTTCCCCGCGGAAGTCCCGATGAGGAAAGGGCAAAATGGCGTTTTGCGGGCTTTGGGGCCTCTTCGTCGGTAGGACTACCGCCCGACCTTACGGTTGGAATTGTTGGCAGGGGAGGTTGGCGGGGTACCTGCAGAATAGTAGGAGGTGGCAAATCGAGAATCGGTCGACATCGCCAAAAACCTTCTCGAGCCTCCAGGTCTGCAGGGACCGACCCAGGCTGCCGCCAAACCGACCGACAGGCCCTGCCGGCGGCCATTTTTGGCCATTTTCGGCATTTTTCGCCTCTTTCGGCCGGGATGGAAAAGCGGCGGCCTGAAGCCCGGGCCTGCCCGGGGAGGCCTCCTAATCGCCCGGGGGACCGGATTTGCCCCGGTGAGAGCCCCCGAAACGTCCCGAAGCCGGCCGGGAAGGCGGCCAAGGGCGAAGCACCTCGCATTGCGTTGGCAGGCCGTGCAAAGTGGCCTCCGGGCCCGCGAGACAATGCAGGGTGCCCTCGGTGTGCCCCTGAGAAATGGTTAACCAAACGAAGGACAGTGCGGCTCGGATTGCATTGGCAGGCCGTGCAAAGGGGCCCCCGGGCCCGCGAGACGTTACAGATTGCCCTCGGTGAGCCCCTGAGAAATGGTTAACCAATTGGACTTAGTCTCTGGCAGAGAGACAAAGTGTTTTCACGAGAAATGGTTAACCAATTGGACTTAGTCTCTGGCAGAGAGGCAAAGTGTTTTCAAGAGAAATGGTTAACCAATTGGACTTAGTCTCTGGCAGAGAGGCAAAGTGTTTTCAAGAGAAATGGTTAACCAATTGGACTTAGTCTCTGGCAGAGAGGCAAAGTGTTTTCCAGAGAAATGGTTAACCAATTGGACTTAGTCTCTGGCGGAGAGACAAAGTGTTTTCAAGAGAAATGGATAACCAATTGGACTTAGTCTCTGGCAGAGAGGCAAAGTGTTTTCAAGAGAAATGGTTAACCAATTGGACTTGGTCTCTGGCGGAGAGACAAAGTGTTTTCAAGAGAAATGGTTAACCAATTGGACTTAGTCTCTGGCAGAGAGGCAAAGTGTTTTCAAGAGAAATGGTTAACCAATTGGACTTAGTCTCTGGCGGAGAGACAAAGTGTTTTCAAGAGAAATGGATAACCAATTGGACTTAGTCTCTGGCAGAGAGGCAAAGTGTTTTCACGAGAAATGGTTAACCAATTGGACTTAGTCTCTGGCAGAGAGGCAAAGTGTTTTCAAGAGAAATGGTTAACCAATTGGACTTAGTCTCTGGCGGAGAGACAAAGTGTTTTCAAGAGAAATGGTTAACCAATTGGACTTCGTCTCTGGCAGAGAGGCAAAGTGTTTTCAAGAGAAATGGTTAACCAATTGGACTTGGTCTCTGAACGGCAGGCAAATTGTGGCCTTGAGAAATGATTAACCAATTGGACTTAGTCTCTGGCGGAGAGGCAAAGTGTTTTCCAGAGAAATGGATAACCAATTGGACTTAGTCTCTGGCAGAGAGGCAAAGTGTTTTCACGAGAAATGGTTAACCAATTGGACTTAGTCTCTGGCAGAGAGGCAAAGTGTTTTCAAGAGAAATGGTTAACCAATTGGACTTTGTCTCTGGCAGAGAGGCAAAGTGTTTTCAAGAGAAATGGTTAACCAATTGGACTTCGTCTCTGAACGGCAGGCAAATTGTGGCCTTGAGAAATGATTAACCAATTGGACTTAGTCTCTGGCGGAGAGGCAAAGTGTTTTCTCGAGAAATAATTAACCAATGAGGCCAATGGACCTCGGGTTGCATTGGCAGGCCGGGCAATGAGGCTCTTGGGCCCGCGAGAGCAAAATCCGTGCACAGACGGAAGTCCATGAGGTCAGATCCGAGGCCTTTACCCGGCACCCGGTGGGGGTATTCCCGCAGAGAGTAGCGAATCTGCCCGGCGACGGGTCAAGTTGCAATTTCTGGCATGCCACTCATGGAGCTGGTTAATGAGTTCCCCGCGGAAGTCCCGATGAGGAAAGGGCAAAATGGCGTTTTGCGGGCTTTGGGGCCTCTTCGTCGGTAGGACTACCGCCCGACCTTACGGTTGGAATTGTTGGCAGGGGAGGTTGGCGGGGTACCTGCAGAATAGTAGGAGGTGGCAAATCGAGAATCGGTCGACATCGCCAAAAACCTTCTCGAGCCTCCAGGTCTGCAGGGACCGACCCAGGCTGCCGCCAAACCGACCGAGAGGCCCTGCCGGCGGCCATTTTTGGCCATTTTCGGCATTTTTCGCCTCTTTCGGCCGGGATGGAAAAGCGGCGGCCTGAAGCCCGGGCCTGCCCGGGGAGGCCTCCTAATCGCCCGGGGGACCGGATTTGCCCCGGTGAGAGCCCCCGAAACGTCCCGAAGCCGGCCGGGAAGGCGGCCAAGGGCGAAGCACCTCGCATTGCGTTGGCAGGCCGTGCAAAGTGGCCTCCGGGCCCGCGAGACAATGCAGGGTGCCCTCGGTGTGCCCCTGAGAAATGGTTAACCAAACGAAGGACAGTGCGGCTCGGATTGCATTGGCAGGCCGTGCAAAGGGGCCCCCGGGCCCGCGAGACGTTACAGATTGCCCTCGGTGAGCCCCTGAGAAATGGTTAACCAATTGGACTTAGTCTCTGGCAGAGAGGCAAAGTGTTTTCAAGAGAAATGGTTAACCAATTGGACTTAGTCTCTGGCGGAGAGACAAAGTGTTTTCAAGAGAAATGGTTAACCAATTGGACTTAGTCTCTGGCAGAGAGGCAAAGTGTTTTCAAGAGAAATGGTTAACCAATTGGACTTTTTCTCTGAACGGCAGGCAAATTGTGGCCTTGAGAAATGATTAACCAATTGGACTTAGTCTCTGGCGGAGAGACCAAGTATTTTCACGAGAAATGGTTAACCAATTGGACTTAGTCTCTGGCAGAGAGGCAAAGTGTTTTCACGAGAAATGGTTAACCAATTGGACTTAGTCTCTGGCAGAGAGGCAAAGTGTTTTCACGAGAAATGGTTAACCAATTGGACTTAGTCTCTGGCGGAGAGACAAAGTGTTTTCAAGAGAAATGGATAACCAATTGGACTTAGTCTCTGGCAGAGAGGCAAAGTGTTTTCACGAGAAATGGTTAACCAATTGGACTTAGTCTCTGGCAGAGAGGCAAAGTGTTTTCACGAGAAATGGTTAACCAATTGGACTTAGTCTCTGGCGGAGAGACAAAGTGTTTTCAAGAGAAATGGTTAACCAATTGGACTTAGTCTCTGGCAGAGAGGCAAAGTGTTTTCAAGAGAAATGGTTAACCAATTGGACTTGGTCTCTGAACGGCAGGCAAATTGTGGCCTTGAGAAATGATTAACCAATTGGACTTTGTCTCTGGAGGAGAGACAAAGTGTTTTCACGAGAAATGGTTAACCAATTGGACTTAGTCTCTGGCAGAGAGGCAAAGTGTTTTCAAGAGAAATGGTTAACCAATTGGACTTGGTCTCTGAACGGCAGGCAAATTGTGGCCTTGAGAAATGATTAACCAATTGGACTTAGTCTCTGGCGGAGAGACAAAGTGTTTTCACGAGAAATGGTTAACCAATTGGACTTAGTCTCTGGCAGAGAGACAAAGTGTATTCACGAGAAATGGTTAACCAATTGGACTTAGTCTCTGGCAGAGAGGCAAAGTGTTTTCACGAGAAATGGATAACCAATTGGACTTAGTCTCTGGCAGAGAGGCAAAGTGTTTTCAAGAGAAATGGTTAACCAATTGGACTTAGTCTCTGGCAGAGAGGCAAAGCGTTTTCCTGAGAAATGGTTAACCAATTGGACTTAGTCTCTGGCAGAGAGGCAAAGTGTTTTCCTGAGAAATGGTTAACCAATTGGACTTAGTCTGTGAACAGCAGGCAAATTGCGGCCATGAGAAATGGTTAACCAATTGGACTTAGTCTCTGGCAGAGAGGCAAAGTGTTTTCCTGAGAAATGGTTAACCAATTGGACTTAGTCTCTGGCGGAGAGGCAAAGTGTTTCCCGTTGTAATGGTTGGCCAATGCACTTCGGATTGCGTTGGTAGGCCGTGGAAAGTGGCTCTTGGGCCCGCGAGAGCAAAATCCGTGCGCAGACGGAAGTCCATGAGGTCAGATCCGAGGCCTTTACCCGGCACCCGGTGGGGGTATTCCCGCAGAGAGTAGCGGGTGTGCCCGGCGACGGGTCAAGTTGCAATTTCTGGCATACCACTCCTGGAGCTCGTTAATGAGTTCCCCTCGGAAGTCCCGATGAGAAAATGGCAAAATGGCGTTTTGCGGGCTTTGGGGCCTCCTGGACGGTAGGCCTACCGCCCGACCTTACGGTTGCAATTGTTGGCAGGGGAGGTTGGCGGGGTACCCGGAGATTTTCGGGGACACGATTTTCAGAACATTTTCAGACAACGGTCACACTTTAAAAATGCCCAGAAAAGTGCGACTTTGAGGGTGGTAAGCGTTTTCAAATAGAATACCTTTCAAAGAGCTCTCGGAAGTCCTATATGAGGATTTAAGATGAATTTGTGCGGGCTTTCCGAACTCCGTTGTCGGTCTGAAATATCGGCCAGGGTCCAGACCGGTGGTAACCCTGGTTTAATAAACATGGCGTGTGGCGAAAAGAACAGACAAAATGACAAAGTGTCAAATATATATATATATATACATGTGTATTTATGAACAAAAAAAATCACAAAGTGTCACCTGGCGGTGTACTTGATGATGAAAAATAAAAATACAAAGTCTGTTCACAGGCACCTTTGGGGCGGGGGTGCCTGAGTCCCCTTGGGTTGCACACTATAGAGTGTTTGACATGGACAGAGTCAACACTGTGTGCGTGCCCAGAACCCTTTTGAACGCAGGCGACGCACGCCGGTCGGCATTTCCTCTCCGTGCGAGCGCCAACAGGTTGCTTCCGTTGTTTTACAAATAAGAAAATTGTATTTATGAGCAGCAAAACAAAAAATCACAAAGTTTCACCTGGCGGTGTACTTGATGATGAGAAATAAAAATACAAAGCCTGTTCACAGGCACCTAGGGGGCGGGCGGGGTGCCTGAGTCCCCTTGGGTTGCACACTGTAGTGTTTGACATGGGCAGAGTCAGCACTGTGTGCGTGCCCAGAACCGATGTGAACGCAGGCGACGCACGCCAGTCGGCATTTCCTAGCCGTGCG
>NW_027597324.1:40000-87024 GCF_964194155.1 Cetorhinus maximus
TAACCAGTGAGCAGGCAGGGCAGCCGGCCGGTAATTGGAGTCGACTGCCCGGCCATAGGGCTGCAGTTAGGTGCCGACCGGCCCAGCGGCTCCAGGGGCGAAGTGCATGTGGGTAAATGATTAACCAGTTAGCAGGCAGGGCAACCGGCCGGTAATTAGAGCCGACCTCCCGGCCATACGGGTGCAGTTAGGTGCCGACCAGCCCAGCAGCTCCAGGGGCTAAGTACGTGCGGGTAAATGGTTAACCAGTTAGCAGGCAGGGCAGCCGGCCGGTAATTGAGGCCGCCCGCCCGGCCATAGGGCTGCAGTTAGGTGCCGACCAGCCCAGCAGCTCCTGGGGCTAAGTACATGTGGGTAAAGGATTAACCAGTTAGCAGGCAGGGCAGCCGGCCGGTAATTGGAGCCGCCCGCCCGCTCATCAGGGTGCAGTTAGGTGCAGAACAGCCCAGCAGCTCCAGGGGCTAAGTACATGTGGGTAAATGGTGAACCAGTTAGCAGGCAGGGCAGCCGGCCGGTAAATAGAGCCACCCGCCCGGTGATAAGGGTGCAGTTAGGTGCCGACAGGCCCAGCAGCTCCAGGGGCTAAGTACATGTGGGTAAATGGTTAACCAGTCAGCAGGCAGAGCAGCCGGCCGGCAATTAGAGCCGCCCGCCCGCTAATCAGGGTGCAGATAGGTGCAGAACAGCCCATCATTTTCCAGGGGCTAAGTACATTTGGGTAAATGGTTAACCAGTTAGCAGGCAGGGCAGCCGGCCGGCCGGTAATTAGAGCCGCCCGCCCGGTGATAAGGGTGCAGTTAGGTGCCGGCCAGCCCAGCAGCTCCAGGGGCTAAGTACATGTGGGTAAATGGTGAACCAGTTAGCAGGCAGGGCAGCCGGCCGGCCGGTAATTAGAGCCGCCCGCCCGGTGATAAGGGTGCAGTTAGGTGCCGGCCAGCCCAGCAGCTCCAGGGGCTAAGTACATGCGGGTAAATGGTTAACCAGTTAGCAGGCAGGGCAGCCGGCCGGCAATTAGAGCCGCCCGCCCGCTAATCAGGGTGCAGTTCGGTGCAGAACAGCCCATCAGCTCCAGGGGCTAAGTACATGTGGGTAAATGGTTAACCAGTTAGCAGGCAGGGCAGCCGGCCGGTAATTGAGGCCGCCCGCCCGGCCATAGGGCTGCAGTTAGGTGCCGACCAGCCCAGCAGCTCCTGGGGCTAAGTACATGTGGGTAAAGGATTAACCAGTTAGCAGGCAGGGCAGCCGGCCGGTAATTGGAGCCGCCCGCCCGCTCATCAGGGTGCAGTTAGGTGCAGAACAGCCCATCAGCTCCAGGGGCTAAGTACATGTGGGTAAATGGTTAACCAGTTAGCAGGCAGGGCAGCCGGCCGGTAATTGAGGCCGCCCGCCCGCTAATAAGGGTGCAGTTATGTGCAGGACAGCCCATCAGTTTCCAGGGGCTAAGTACATGTGGGTAAATGGTTAACCAGTTAGCAGGCAGCGCAGCCGGCCGGTAATTACAGCCGGCCGCCTGTCCGCCCACTAATCAGGGTGCAGTTAGGTGCAGGACAGCCCGTCAGTTTCCAGGGGCTAAGTACATGTGGGTAAATGGTTAACCAGTCAGCAAGGCAGGGCAGCCGGCCGGCCGGTAATTAGAGCCGGCCGCCTGTCCGCCCGCTAATAAGGGTGCAGTTAGGTGCAGGACAGCCCATCAGCTTCCAGGGGCTAAGTACATGTGGGTAAATGGTTAACCAGTTAGCAGGCAGGGCAGCCGGCCGGCCGGTAATTAGAGCCGGCCGCCTGTCCGCCCGCTATTAAGGGTGCAGTTAGGTGCAGAACAGCCCCTCTGTTTCCAGGGGCTAAGTACATGTGGGTCAATGGTTAACCAGTTAGCAGGCAGAGCAGCCGGCCGGCAATTAGAGCCGCCCGCCCGCTAATCAGGGTGCAGTTAGGTGCAGAACAGCCCATCAGTATCCAGGGGCTAAGTACATGTGGGTAAATGGTTAACCAGTTAGCAGGCAGGGCAGCCGGCCGGTAATTAGAGCCGACCTCCCGGCCATACGGGTGCAGTTAGGTGCCGACCAGCCCAGCAGCTCCAGGGGCTAAGTACGTGTGGGTAAATGGTTAACCAGTTAGCAGGCAGGGCAGCCGGCCGGTAATTGAGGCCGCCCGCCCGGCCATAGGGCTGCAGTTAGGTGCCGACCAGCCCAGCAGCTCCTGGGGCTAAGTACATGTGGGTAAAGGATTAACCAGTTAGCAGGCAGGGCAGCCGGCCGGTAATTGGAGCCGCCCGCCCGCTCATCAGGGTGCAGTTAGGTGCAGAACAGCCCATCAGTTTCCAGGGGCTAAGTACATGTGGGTAAATGGTTAACCAGTTAGCAGGCAGAGCAGCCGGCCGGCAATTAGAGCCGCCCGCCCGCTAATCAGGGTGCAGTTAGGTGCAGAACAGCCCATCAGTTTCCAGGGGCTAAGTACATGTGGGTAAATGGTTAACCAGTTAGCAGGCAGGGCAGCCGGCCGGCCGGTAATTAGAGCCGACCTCCCGGCCATTACGGGTGCAGTTAGGTGCCGACCAGCCCAGCAGCTCCAGGGGCTAAGTACATGTGGGTAAATGATTAACCAGTTAGCAGGCAGGGCAGCCGGCCGGTAATTAGAGCCGACCTCCCGGCCATAGGGCTGCAGTTAGGTGCCGACCAGCCCAGCAGCTCCAGGGGCTAAGTACATGTGGGTAAATGATTAACCAGTTAGCAGGCAGGGCAGCCGGCCGGTAATTAGAGCCGACCTCCCGGCCATAGGGCTGCAGTTAGGTGCCGACCAGCCCAGCAGCTCCAGGGGCTAAGTACATGTGGGTAAATGATGAACCAGTTAGCAGGCAGGGCAGCCGGCCGCTAATTACAGCCGCCCTCCCGCTAATAAGGGTGCAGTTAGGTGCAGAACAGCCCATCAGTTTCCAGGGGCTAAGTACATGTGGGTCAATGGTTAACCAGTAAGCAGGCAGAGCAGCCGGCCGGCAATTACAGCCGCCCGCCCGCTAATCAGGGTGCAGTTAGGTGCAGAACAGCCCATCAGCTTCCAGGGGCTAAGTACATGTGGGTAAATGGTGAACCAGTTAGCAGGCAGGGCAGCCGGCCGGCCGGTAATTAGAGCCGGCCGCCTGTCCGCCCGCTAATAAGGGTGCAGTTAGGTGCAGAACAGCCCCTCAGTTTCCAGGGGCTAAGTACATGTGGGTCAATGGTTAACCAGTTAGCAGGCAGAGCAGCCGGCCGGCAATTAGAGCCGCCCGCCCGCTAATCAGGGTGCAGTTAGGTGCAGAACAGCCCATCAGTATCCAGGGGCTAAGTACATGTGGGTAAAGGGTTTACCAGTTAGCAGGCAGGGCAGCCGGCCGGCCGGCAATTAGTGCCGACCTCCCGGCAACAAGGGTGCAGTTAGGGCGCCGACCAGCCCAGCAGCTCCAGGGGCTAAGTATATGTGAGTAAATGGTTGACCAGTTAAGCAGGCATAGCAGCCGGCCGGTAAGCGGAGCGTCCCGCCCCGTAATACGGGTGCAGTTAGCTGCAGAACACACCGGCAGGTCCAGGGACGAAGTACTTGGACGGGGAAACGGTTAACCAGTTAACAGGCAGGGCAGCCGTACGGGCAGTAGAGCCGCCCGCCCCGTAATACGGGTGCAGTTCGCGGCAGACCAGCCCCGCAGCTCAAAAGTCTAAGTGGAGAACGGGGAACCGGTTGACCGGTGAGCCGAAGCATGCCAGCAGGCAGGGAAGGTGCAAAAAGGGCCGATAAGACCGAACCGGCACGAGTAACAGGCTGCCGGGGGCGGGTTCCCAGCAAACCAGGTGAGGGGGCGTGGCCGGAGGCCGCGCAGCAGAGCCGCCCGCCCGTGAGTACGGTTAGAGGCAGCAGCGGGCTTCCCCAGCAGGGCAGAAGCCGAAGTGCAGGGAGCGAAATGGTTAACCAGCGAGCAGGCAGCATTCCGGCAGGGCTGGAGGGCGAAAAACGGCGTAAAATAACGGACCGGCAGGAGGAAATGGCTGCCGGGGGGCGGACCCAGAGCCCTCACGTGAGGGGGCGGTTCGGGAGGCAGAGCCGCGCATGCGCGGTTGGAAAACGCGTCACGTCGGAGCAGGGTGAAATCATTAACCAGTCGGCCGCTTCGACGTCGGCTGGCCGGGCCGAGGAGGGTCGGACCGGGGAAAGGTTCCCGGTTTCGTGTCCGTCGGGTGGTCCCGAGTGCGGCAGGAAAAAATCCGGAGTCCTGGGAGCCTTTTTTAAAAAAGAACCGGTCCGGGATGGGGTCGGATTTGGAAGCGTTTGCGGGGCCTAGGTGCCTCTTCGTCGGCATGACTACCGGACGGTCACCCGCCGATCGGCATTTGCGATTTGTTGGCTGGGGAGGTTGGCGGGGTACCTGCAGAATAGTAGGAGGTGGCAAATCGAGAATCGGTCGACATCGCCAAGTGCCTTCTCGAGCCTCCAGGTCTGCAGGGACCGACCCAGGCTGCCCCCAAACCGACCGCGAGGCCGTGCCGGGCGGCCATTTTTGGCCATTTTCGGCATTTTTCGCGTCTTTCGGTAGGTCACGGAAAGCGGCGGCCTGAAGCCCGGGCGTGCCCGGGGAAGGCTCCCCTTCGCCCGCGGGACCGGATTTGCCCCGGAAACGTCCCGAAGCCGGCCGGGAAGGCGGTTTCGAGGGCGAAGCACCTCCGATTGCCTTCGCAAGGCCGGGGAAAGTGGCCCCTGGGCCCGGGAGAGCAAAATCCGTGCGAGGACGGAAGCCCATGAGGTCAGATCCGAGGCTCTTAGCCGGCGCCCGGTGGGGGTATTCCCGCAAAGAGCAGCGAGTGCGCCCGGCGACGGGTCAAGTTGCAATTTCTGGCATGCCACGCCTGGAGCTGGTTCATGAGTTCCCCTCGGAAGTCCCGATGAGGAAAGGGCAAAATGGCGTTTTGCGGGCTTTGGGGCCTCTTCGTCGGTAGGACTACCGCCCGACCTTACGGTTGGAATTGTCGGCAGGGGAGGTTGGCGGGGTACCTGCAGAATAGTAGGAGGTGGCAAATCGAGAATCGGTCGACCTCGCCAAACGCCTTCTCGAGCCTCCAGGTCTGCAGGGACCGACCCAGGCTGCCGCCAAACCGACCGACAGGCCCTGCCGGCGGCCATTTTTGGCCATTTTCGGCATTTTTCGCCTCTTTCGGCCGGGATGGAAAAGCGGCGGACTGAAGCCCGGGCCTGCCCGGGGAAGCCTCCTAATCGCCCGGGGGACCGGATTTGCCCCGGTGAGAGCCCCCGAAACGTCCCGAAGCCGGCCGGGAAGGCGGCCAAGGGCGAAGCACCTCGCATTGCGTTGGCAGGCCGTGCAAAGTGGCCTCCGGGCCCGCGAGACAATGCAGGGTGCCCTCGGTGTGCCCCTGAGAAATGGTTAACCAAACGAAGGACAATGCGCCTCGGATAGCATTGGCAGGCCGTGCAAAGAGGCCCCCGGGCCCGCGAGACGTTACAGGTTGCCCTCGGTGTGCCCCTGAGAAATGGTTAACCAATTGGACTTAGTCTCTGGCGGAGAGGCAAAGTGTTTTCACGAGAAATGGTTAACCAATTGGACTTAGTCTCTGGCAGAGAGGCAAAGTGTTTTCACGAGAAATGGTTAACCAATTGGACTTAGTCTCTGAACGGCAGGCAAACTGTGCCCCTGAGAAATGGTTAACCAATTGGACTTAGTCTCTGGCAGAGAGGCAAAGTGTTTTCTCGAGAAATAATTAACCAATGAGGCCAATGGACCTCGGGTTGCATTGGCAGGCCGGGCAATGTGGCTCTTGGGCCCGCGAGAGCAAAATCCGTGCACAGACGGAAGTCCATGAGGTCAGATCCGAGGCCTTTACCCGGCACCCGGTGGGGGTATTCCCGCAGAGAGTAGCGAATCTGCCCGGCGACGGGTCAAGTTGCAATTTCTGGCATGCCACTCCTGGAGCTGGTTCATGAGTTCCCCTCGGAAGTCCCGATGAGGAAAGGGCAAAATGGCGTTTTGCGGGCTTTTAGGGCCTCCTGGACGGTAGGACTACCGCCCGACCTTACGGTTGGAATTGTTGGCAGGGGAGGTTGGCGGGGTACCTGCAGAATAGTAGGAGGTGGCAAATCGAGAATCGGTCGACATCGCCAAAAACCTTCTCGAGCCTCCAGGTCTGCAGGGACCGACCCAGGCTGCCGCCAAACCGACCGACAGGCCCTGCCGGCGGCCATTTTTGGCCATTTTCGGCATTTTTCGCCTCTTTCGGCCGGGATGGAAAAGCGGCGGCCTGAAGCCCGGGCCTGCCCGGGGAGGCCTCCTAATCGCCCGGGGGACCGGATTTGCCCCGGTGAGAGCCCCCGAAACGTCCCGAAGCCGGCCTGGAAGGCGGCCAAGGGCGAAGGACCTCGGATTGCATTGGCAGGCCGTGCAAAGTGGCCTCCGGGCCCGCGAGACAATGCAGGGTGCCCTCGGTGTGCCCCTGAGAAATGGTTAACCAAACGAAGGACAGTGCGCCTCGGATTGCATTGGCAGGCCGTGCAAAGGGGCCCCCGGGCCCGCGAGACGTTACAGGTTGCCCTCGGTGTGCCCCTGAGAAATGGTTAACCAATTGGACTTAGTCTCTGGCAGAGAGACAAAGTGTTTTCACGAGAAATGGTTAACCAATTGGACTTAGTCTCTGGCAGAGAGGCAAAGTGTTTTCAAGAGAAATGGTTAACCAATTGGACTTAGTCTCTGGCAGAGAGGCAAAGTGTTTTCAAGAGAAATGGTTAACCAATTGGACTTAGTCTCTGGCAGAGAGGCAAAGTGTTTTCCAGAGAAATGGTTAACCAATTGGACTTAGTCTCTGGCGGAGAGACAAAGTGTTTTCAAGAGAAATGGATAACCAATTGGACTTAGTCTCTGGCAGAGAGGCAAAGTGTTTTCAAGAGAAATGGTTAACCAATTGGACTTGGTCTCTGGCGGAGAGACAAAGTGTTTTCAAGAGAAATGGTTAACCAATTGGACTTAGTCTCTGGCAGAGAGGCAAAGTGTTTTCACGAGAAATGGTTAACCAATTGGACTTAGTCTCTGGCAGAGAGGCAAAGTGTTTTCAAGAGAAATGGTTAACCAATTGGACTTAGTCTCTGGCGGAGAGACAAAGTGTTTTCAAGAGAAATGGTTAACCAATTGGACTTCGTCTCTGGCAGAGAGGCAAAGTGTTTTCAAGAGAAATGGTTAACCAATTGGACTTGGTCTCTGAACGGCAGGCAAATTGTGGCCTTGAGAAATGATTAACCAATTGGACTTAGTCTCTGGCGGAGAGGCAAAGTGTTTTCCAGAGAAATGGATAACCAATTGGACTTAGTCTCTGGCAGAGAGGCAAAGTGTTTTCACGAGAAATGGTTAACCAATTGGACTTAGTCTCTGGCAGAGAGGCAAAGTGTTTTCAAGAGAAATGGTTAACCAATTGGACTTTGTCTCTGGCAGAGAGGCAAAGTGTTTTCAAGAGAAATGGTTAACCAATTGGACTTCGTCTCTGAACGGCAGGCAAATTGTGGCCTTGAGAAATGATTAACCAATTGGACTTAGTCTCTGGCGGAGAGGCAAAGTGTTTTCTCGAGAAATAATTAACCAATGAGGCCAATGGACCTCGGGTTGCATTGGCAGGCCGGGCAATGAGGCTCTTGGGCCCGCGAGAGCAAAATCCGTGCACAGACGGAAGTCCATGAGGTCAGATCCGAGGCCTTTACCCGGCACCCGGTGGGGGTATTCCCGCAGAGAGTAGCGAATCTGCCCGGCGACGGGTCAAGTTGCAATTTCTGGCATGCCACTCATGGAGCTGGTTAATGAGTTCCCCGCGGAAGTCCCGATGAGGAAAGGGCAAAATGGCGTTTTGCGGGCTTTGGGGCCTCTTCGTCGGTAGGACTACCGCCCGACCTTACGGTTGGAATTGTTGGCAGGGGAGGTTGGCGGGGTACCTGCAGAATAGTAGGAGGTGGCAAATCGAGAATCGGTCGACATCGCCAAAAACCTTCTCGAGCCTCCAGGTCTGCAGGGACCGACCCAGGCTGCCGCCAAACCGACCGAGAGGCCCTGCCGGCGGCCATTTTTGGCCATTTTCGGCATTTTTCGCCTCTTTCGGCCGGGATGGAAAAGCGGCGGCCTGAAGCCCGGGCCTGCCCGGGGAGGCCTCCTAATCGCCCGGGGCGACCGGATTTGCCCCGGTGAGAGCACCGGAAACGTCCCGAAGCCGGCCGGGAAGGCGGCCAAGGGCGAAGGACATCGGATTGCATTGGCAGGCCGTGCAAAGTGGCCTCCGGGCCCGCGAGACAATGCAGGGTGCCCTCGGTGTGCCCCTGAGAAATGGTTAACCAAACGAAGGACAATGCGCCTCGGATAGCATTGGCAGGCCGTGCAAAGAGGCCCCCGGGCCCGCGAGACGTTACAGGTTGCCCTCGGTGTGCCCCTGAGAAATGGTTAACCAATTGGACTTAGTCTCTGGCGGAGAGGCAAAGTGTTTTCACGAGAAATGGTTAACCAATTGGACTTAGTCTCTGGCAGAGAGGCAAAGTGTTTTCACGAGAAATGGTTAACCAATTGGACTTAGTCTCTGAACGGCAGGCAAACTGTGCCCCTGAGAAATGGTTAACCAATTGGACTTAGTCTCTGGCAGAGAGGCAAAGTGTTTTCTCGAGAAATAATTAACCAATGAGGCCAATGGACCTCGGGTTGCATTGGCAGGCCGGGCAATGTGGCTCTTGGGCCCGCGAGAGCAAAATCCGTGCACAGACGGAAGTCCATGAGGTCAGATCCGAGGCCTTTACCCGGCACCCGGTGGGGGTATTCCCGCAGAGAGTAGCGAATCTGCCCGGCGACGGGTCAAGTTGCAATTTCTGGCATGCCACTCCTGGAGCTGGTTCATGAGTTCCCCTCGGAAGTCCCGATGAGGAAAGGGCAAAATGGCGTTTTGCGGGCTTTTAGGGCCTCCTGGACGGTAGGACTACCGCCCGACCTTACGGTTGGAATTGTTGGCAGGGGAGGTTGGCGGGGTACCTGCAGAATAGTAGGAGGTGGCAAATCGAGAATCGGTCGACATCGCCAAAAACCTTCTCGAGCCTCCAGGTCTGCAGGGACCGACCCAGGCTGCCGCCAAACCGACCGACAGGCCCTGCCGGCGGCCATTTTTGGCCATTTTCGGCATTTTTCGCCTCTTTCGGCCGGGATGGAAAAGCGGCGGCCTGAAGCCCGGGCCTGCCCGGGGAGGCCTCATAATCGCCCGGGGGACCGGATTTGCCCCGGTGAGAGCCCCCGAAACGTCCCGAAGCCGGCCTGGAAGGCGGCCAAGGGCGAAGGACCTCGGATTGCATTGGCAGGCCGTGCAAAGTGGCCTCCGGGCCCGCGAGACAATGCAGGGTGCCCTCGGTGTGCCCCTGAGAAATGGTTAACCAAACGAAGGACAGTGCGCCTCGGATTGCATTGGCAGGCCGTGCAAAGGGGCCCCCGGGCCCGCGAGACGTTACAGGTTGCCCTCGGTGTGCCCCTGAGAAATGGTTAACCAATTGGACTTAGTCTCTGGCAGAGAGACAAAGTGTTTTCACGAGAAATGGTTAACCAATTGGACTTAGTCTCTGGCAGAGAGGCAAAGTGTTTTCAAGAGAAATGGTTAACCAATTGGACTTAGTCTCTGGCAGAGAGGCAAAGTGTTTTCAAGAGAAATGGTTAACCAATTGGACTTAGTCTCTGGCAGAGAGGCAAAGTGTTTTCCAGAGAAATGGTTAACCAATTGGACTTAGTCTCTGGCGGAGAGACAAAGTGTTTTCAAGAGAAATGGATAACCAATTGGACTTAGTCTCTGGCAGAGAGGCAAAGTGTTTTCAAGAGAAATGGTTAACCAATTGGACTTGGTCTCTGGCGGAGAGACAAAGTGTTTTCAAGAGAAATGGTTAACCAATTGGACTTAGTCTCTGGCAGAGAGGCAAAGTGTTTTCAAGAGAAATGGTTAACCAATTGGACTTAGTCTCTGGCGGAGAGACAAAGTGTTTTCAAGAGAAATGGATAACCAATTGGACTTAGTCTCTGGCAGAGAGGCAAAGTGTTTTCACGAGAAATGGTTAACCAATTGGACTTAGTCTCTGGCAGAGAGGCAAAGTGTTTTCAAGAGAAATGGTTAACCAATTGGACTTAGTCTCTGGCGGAGAGACAAAGTGTTTTCAAGAGAAATGGTTAACCAATTGGACTTCGTCTCTGGCAGAGAGGCAAAGTGTTTTCAAGAGAAATGGTTAACCAATTGGACTTGGTCTCTGAACGGCAGGCAAATTGTGGCCTTGAGAAATGATTAACCAATTGGACTTAGTCTCTGGCGGAGAGGCAAAGTGTTTTCCAGAGAAATGGATAACCAATTGGACTTAGTCTCTGGCAGAGAGGCAAAGTGTTTTCACGAGAAATGGTTAACCAATTGGACTTAGTCTCTGGCAGAGAGGCAAAGTGTTTTCAAGAGAAATGGTTAACCAATTGGACTTTGTCTCTGGCAGAGAGGCAAAGTGTTTTCAAGAGAAATGGTTAACCAATTGGACTTCGTCTCTGAACGGCAGGCAAATTGTGGCCTTGAGAAATGATTAACCAATTGGACTTAGTCTCTGGCGGAGAGGCAAAGTGTTTTCTCGAGAAATAATTAACCAATGAGGCCAATGGACCTCGGGTTGCATTGGCAGGCCGGGCAATGAGGCTCTTGGGCCCGCGAGAGCAAAATCCGTGCACAGACGGAAGTCCATGAGGTCAGATCCGAGGCCTTTACCCGGCACCCGGTGGGGGTATTCCCGCAGAGAGTAGCGAATCTGCCCGGCGACGGGTCAAGTTGCAATTTCTGGCATGCCACTCATGGAGCTGGTTAATGAGTTCCCCGCGGAAGTCCCGATGAGGAAAGGGCAAAATGGCGTTTTGCGGGCTTTGGGGCCTCTTCGTCGGTAGGACTACCGCCCGACCTTACGGTTGGAATTGTTGGCAGGGGAGGTTGGCGGGGTACCTGCAGAATAGTAGGAGGTGGCAAATCGAGAATCGGTCGACATCGCCAAAAACCTTCTCGAGCCTCCAGGTCTGCAGGGACCGACCCAGGCTGCCGCCAAACCGACCGAGAGGCCCTGCCGGCGGCCATTTTTGGCCATTTTCGGCATTTTTCGCCTCTTTCGGCCGGGATGGAAAAGCGGCGGCCTGAAGCCCGGGCCTGCCCGGGGAGGCCTCCTAATCGCCCGGGGCGACCGGATTTGCCCCGGTGAGAGCACCGGAAACGTCCCGAAGCCGGCCGGGAAGGCGGCCAAGGGCGAAGGACCTCGGATTGCATTGGCAGGCCGTGCAAAGTGGCCTCCGGGCCCGCGAGACAATGCAGGGTGCCCTCGGTGTGCCCCTGAGAAATGGTTAACCAAACGAAGGACAGTGCGCCTCGGATTGCATTGGCAGGCCGTGCAAAGGGGCCCCCGGGCCCGCGAGACGTTACAGGTTGCCCTCGGTGTGCCCCTGAGAAATGGTTAACCAATTGGACTTAGTCTCTGGCAGAGAGACAAAGTGTTTTCACGAGAAATGGTTAACCAATTGGACTTAGTCTCTGGCAGAGAGGCAAAGTGTTTTCAAGAGAAATGGTTAACCAATTGGACTTAGTCTCTGGCAGAGAGGCAAAGTGTTTTCAAGAGAAATGGTTAACCAATTGGACTTAGTCTCTGGCAGAGAGGCAAAGTGTTTTCCAGAGAAATGGTTAACCAATTGGACTTAGTCTCTGGCGGAGAGACAAAGTGTTTTCAAGAGAAATGGATAACCAATTGGACTTAGTCTCTGGCAGAGAGGCAAAGTGTTTTCAAGAGAAATGGTTAACCAATTGGACTTGGTCTCTGGCGGAGAGACAAAGTGTTTTCAAGAGAAATGGTTAACCAATTGGACTTAGTCTCTGGCAGAGAGGCAAAGTGTTTTCACGAGAAATGGTTAACCAATTGGACTTAGTCTCTGGCAGAGAGGCAAAGTGTTTTCAAGAGAAATGGTTAACCAATTGGACTTAGTCTCTGGCGGAGAGACAAAGTGTTTTCAAGAGAAATGGTTAACCAATTGGACTTCGTCTCTGGCAGAGAGGCAAAGTGTTTTCAAGAGAAATGGTTAACCAATTGGACTTGGTCTCTGAACGGCAGGCAAATTGTGGCCTTGAGAAATGATTAACCAATTGGACTTAGTCTCTGGCGGAGAGGCAAAGTGTTTTCCAGAGAAATGGATAACCAATTGGACTTAGTCTCTGGCAGAGAGGCAAAGTGTTTTCACGAGAAATGGTTAACCAATTGGACTTAGTCTCTGGCGGAGAGACAAAGTGTTTTCAAGAGAAATGGTTAACCAATTGGACTTCGTCTCTGGCAGAGAGGCAAAGTGTTTTCAAGAGAAATGGTTAACCAATTGGACTTGGTCTCTGAACGGCAGGCAAATTGTGGCCTTGAGAAATGATTAACCAATTGGACTTAGTCTCTGGCGGAGAGGCAAAGTGTTTTCCAGAGAAATGGATAACCAATTGGACTTAGTCTCTGGCAGAGAGGCAAAGTGTTTTCACGAGAAATGGTTAACCAATTGGACTTAGTCTCTGGCAGAGAGGCAAAGTGTTTTCAAGAGAAATGGTTAACCAATTGGACTTTGTCTCTGGCAGAGAGGCAAAGTGTTTTCAAGAGAAATGGTTAACCAATTGGACTTCGTCTCTGAACGGCAGGCAAATTGTGGCCTTGAGAAATGATTAACCAATTGGACTTAGTCTCTGGCGGAGAGGCAAAGTGTTTTCTCGAGAAATAATTAACCAATGAGGCCAATGGACCTCGGGTTGCATTGGCAGGCCGGGCAATGAGGCTCTTGGGCCCGCGAGAGCAAAATCCGTGCACAGACGGAAGTCCATGAGGTCAGATCCGAGGCCTTTACCCGGCACCCGGTGGGGGTATTCCCGCAGAGAGTAGCGAATCTGCCCGGCGACGGGTCAAGTTGCAATTTCTGGCATGCCACTCATGGAGCTGGTTAATGAGTTCCCCGCGGAAGTCCCGATGAGGAAAGGGCAAAATGGCGTTTTGCGGGCTTTGGGGCCTCTTCGTCGGTAGGACTACCGCCCGACCTTACGGTTGGAATTGTTGGCAGGGGAGGTTGGCGGGGTACCTGCAGAATAGTAGGAGGTGGCAAATCGAGAATCGGTCGACATCGCCAAAAACCTTCTCGAGCCTCCAGGTCTGCAGGGACCGACCCAGGCTGCCGCCAAACCGACCGAGAGGCCCTGCCGGCGGCCATTTTTGGCCATTTTCGGCATTTTTCGCCTCTTTCGGCCGGGATGGAAAAGCGGCGGCCTGAAGCCCGGGCCTGCCCGGGGAGGCCTCCTAATCGCCCGGGGCGACCGGATTTGCCCCGGTGAGAGCACCGGAAACGTCCCGAAGCCGGCCGGGAAGGCGGCCAAGGGCGAAGGACCTCGGATTGCATTGGCAGGCCGTGCAAAGTGGCCTCCGGGCCCGCGAGACAATGCAGGGTGCCCTCGGTGTGCCCCTGAGAAATGGTTAACCAAACGAAGGACAATGCGCCTCGGATAGCATTGGCAGGCCGTGCAAAGAGGCCCCCGGGCCCGCGAGACGTTACAGGTTGCCCTCGGTGTGCCCCTGAGAAATGGTTAACCAATTGGACTTAGTCTCTGGCGGAGAGGCAAAGTGTTTTCACGAGAAATGGTTAACCAATTGGACTTAGTCTCTGGCAGAGAGGCAAAGTGTTTTCACGAGAAATGGTTAACCAATTGGACTTAGTCTCTGAACGGCAGGCAAACTGTGCCCCTGAGAAATGGTTAACCAATTGGACTTAGTCTCTGGCAGAGAGGCAAAGTGTTTTCTCGAGAAATAATTAACCAATGAGGCCAATGGACCTCGGGTTGCATTGGCAGGCCGGGCAATGTGGCTCTTGGGCCCGCGAGAGCAAAATCCGTGCACAGACGGAAGTCCATGAGGTCAGATCCGAGGCCTTTACCCGGCACCCGGTGGGGGTATTCCCGCAGAGAGTAGCGAATCTGCCCGGCGACGGGTCAAGTTGCAATTTCTGGCATGCCACTCCTGGAGCTGGTTCATGAGTTCCCCTCGGAAGTCCCGATGAGGAAAGGGCAAAATGGCGTTTTGCGGGCTTTTAGGGCCTCCTGGACGGTAGGACTACCGCCCGACCTTACGGTTGGAATTGTTGGCAGGGGAGGTTGGCGGGGTACCTGCAGAATAGTAGGAGGTGGCAAATCGAGAATCGGTCGACATCGCCAAAAACCTTCTCGAGCCTCCAGGTCTGCAGGGACCGACCCAGGCTGCCGCCAAACCGACCGACAGGCCCTGCCGGCGGCCATTTTTGGCCATTTTCGGCATTTTTCGCCTCTTTCGGCCGGGATGGAAAAGCGGCGGCCTGAAGCCCGGGCCTGCCCGGGGAGGCCTCATAATCGCCCGGGGGACCGGATTTGCCCCGGTGAGAGCCCCCGAAACGTCCCGAAGCCGGCCTGGAAGGCGGCCAAGGGCGAAGGACCTCGGATTGCATTGGCAGGCCGTGCAAAGTGGCCTCCGGGCCCGCGAGACAATGCAGGGTGCCCTCGGTGTGCCCCTGAGAAATGGTTAACCAAACGAAGGACAGTGCGCCTCGGATTGCATTGGCAGGCCGTGCAAAGGGGCCCCCGGGCCCGCGAGACGTTACAGGTTGCCCTCGGTGTGCCCCTGAGAAATGGTTAACCAATTGGACTTAGTCTCTGGCAGAGAGACAAAGTGTTTTCACGAGAAATGGTTAACCAATTGGACTTAGTCTCTGGCAGAGAGGCAAAGTGTTTTCAAGAGAAATGGTTAACCAATTGGACTTAGTCTCTGGCAGAGAGGCAAAGTGTTTTCAAGAGAAATGGTTAACCAATTGGACTTAGTCTCTGGCAGAGAGGCAAAGTGTTTTCCAGAGAAATGGTTAACCAATTGGACTTAGTCTCTGGCGGAGAGACAAAGTGTTTTCAAGAGAAATGGATAACCAATTGGACTTAGTCTCTGGCAGAGAGGCAAAGTGTTTTCAAGAGAAATGGTTAACCAATTGGACTTGGTCTCTGGCGGAGAGACAAAGTGTTTTCAAGAGAAATGGTTAACCAATTGGACTTAGTCTCTGGCAGAGAGACAAAGTGTTTTCACGAGAAATGGTTAACCAATTGGACTTAGTCTCTGGCAGAGAGGCAAAGTGTTTTCAAGAGAAATGGTTAACCAATTGGACTTAGTCTCTGGCAGAGAGGCAAAGTGTTTTCAAGAGAAATGGTTAACCAATTGGACTTAGTCTCTGGCAGAGAGGCAAAGTGTTTTCCAGAGAAATGGTTAACCAATTGGACTTAGTCTCTGGCGGAGAGACAAAGTGTTTTCAAGAGAAATGGATAACCAATTGGACTTAGTCTCTGGCAGAGAGGCAAAGTGTTTTCAAGAGAAATGGTTAACCAATTGGACTTGGTCTCTGGCGGAGAGACAAAGTGTTTTCAAGAGAAATGGTTAACCAATTGGACTTAGTCTCTGGCAGAGAGGCAAAGTGTTTTCACGAGAAATGGTTAACCAATTGGACTTAGTCTCTGGCAGAGAGGCAAAGTGTTTTCAAGAGAAATGGTTAACCAATTGGACTTAGTCTCTGGCGGAGAGACAAAGTGTTTTCAAGAGAAATGGTTAACCAATTGGACTTCGTCTCTGGCAGAGAGGCAAAGTGTTTTCAAGAGAAATGGTTAACCAATTGGACTTGGTCTCTGAACGGCAGGCAAATTGTGGCCTTGAGAAATGATTAACCAATTGGACTTAGTCTCTGGCGGAGAGGCAAAGTGTTTTCCAGAGAAATGGATAACCAATTGGACTTAGTCTCTGGCAGAGAGGCAAAGTGTTTTCACGAGAAATGGTTAACCAATTGGACTTAGTCTCTGGCAGAGAGGCAAAGTGTTTTCAAGAGAAATGGTTAACCAATTGGACTTTGTCTCTGGCAGAGAGGCAAAGTGTTTTCAAGAGAAATGGTTAACCAATTGGACTTCGTCTCTGAACGGCAGGCAAATTGTGGCCTTGAGAAATGATTAACCAATTGGACTTAGTCTCTGGCGGAGAGGCAAAGTGTTTTCTCGAGAAATAATTAACCAATGAGGCCAATGGACCTCGGGTTGCATTGGCAGGCCGGGCAATGAGGCTCTTGGGCCCGCGAGAGCAAAATCCGTGCACAGACGGAAGTCCATGAGGTCAGATCCGAGGCCTTTACCCGGCACCCGGTGGGGGTATTCCCGCAGAGAGTAGCGAATCTGCCCGGCGACGGGTCAAGTTGCAATTTCTGGCATGCCACTCATGGAGCTGGTTAATGAGTTCCCCGCGGAAGTCCCGATGAGGAAAGGGCAAAATGGCGTTTTGCGGGCTTTGGGGCCTCTTCGTCGGTAGGACTACCGCCCGACCTTACGGTTGGAATTGTTGGCAGGGGAGGTTGGCGGGGTACCTGCAGAATAGTAGGAGGTGGCAAATCGAGAATCGGTCGACATCGCCAAAAACCTTCTCGAGCCTCCAGGTCTGCAGGGACCGACCCAGGCTGCCGCCAAACCGACCGAGAGGCCCTGCCGGCGGCCATTTTTGGCCATTTTCGGCATTTTTCGCCTCTTTCGGCCGGGATGGAAAAGCGGCGGCCTGAAGCCCGGGCCTGCCCGGGGAGGCCTCCTAATCGCCCGGGGCGACCGGATTTGCCCCGGTGAGAGCACCGGAAACGTCCCGAAGCCGGCCGGGAAGGCGGCCAAGGGCGAAGGACCTCGGATTGCATTGGCAGGCCGTGCAAAGTGGCCTCCGGGCCCGCGAGACAATGCAGGGTGCCCTCGGTGTGCCCCTGAGAAATGGTTAACCAAACGAAGGACAATGCGCCTCGGATAGCATTGGCAGGCCGTGCAAAGAGGCCCCCGGGCCCGCGAGACGTTACAGGTTGCCCTCGGTGTGCCCCTGAGAAATGGTTAACCAATTGGACTTAGTCTCTGGCGGAGAGGCAAAGTGTTTTCACGAGAAATGGTTAACCAATTGGACTTAGTCTCTGGCAGAGAGGCAAAGTGTTTTCACGAGAAATGGTTAACCAATTGGACTTAGTCTCTGAACGGCAGGCAAACTGTGCCCCTGAGAAATGGTTAACCAATTGGACTTAGTCTCTGGCAGAGAGGCAAAGTGTTTTCTCGAGAAATAATTAACCAATGAGGCCAATGGACCTCGGGTTGCATTGGCAGGCCGGGCAATGTGGCTCTTGGGCCCGCGAGAGCAAAATCCGTGCACAGACGGAAGTCCATGAGGTCAGATCCGAGGCCTTTACCCGGCACCCGGTGGGGGTATTCCCGCAGAGAGTAGCGAATCTGCCCGGCGACGGGTCAAGTTGCAATTTCTGGCATGCCACTCCTGGAGCTGGTTCATGAGTTCCCCTCGGAAGTCCCGATGAGGAAAGGGCAAAATGGCGTTTTGCGGGCTTTTAGGGCCTCCTGGACGGTAGGACTACCGCCCGACCTTACGGTTGGAATTGTTGGCAGGGGAGGTTGGCGGGGTACCTGCAGAATAGTAGGAGGTGGCAAATCGAGAATCGGTCGACATCGCCAAAAACCTTCTCGAGCCTCCAGGTCTGCAGGGACCGACCCAGGCTGCCGCCAAACCGACCGACAGGCCCTGCCGGCGGCCATTTTTGGCCATTTTCGGCATTTTTCGCCTCTTTCGGCCGGGATGGAAAAGCGGCGGCCTGAAGCCCGGGCCTGCCCGGGGAGGCCTCATAATCGCCCGGGGGACCGGATTTGCCCCGGTGAGAGCCCCCGAAACGTCCCGAAGCCGGCCTGGAAGGCGGCCAAGGGCGAAGGACCTCGGATTGCATTGGCAGGCCGTGCAAAGTGGCCTCCGGGCCCGCGAGACAATGCAGGGTGCCCTCGGTGTGCCCCTGAGAAATGGTTAACCAAACGAAGGACAGTGCGCCTCGGATTGCATTGGCAGGCCGTGCAAAGGGGCCCCCGGGCCCGCGAGACGTTACAGGTTGCCCTCGGTGTGCCCCTGAGAAATGGTTAACCAATTGGACTTAGTCTCTGGCAGAGAGACAAAGTGTTTTCACGAGAAATGGTTAACCAATTGGACTTAGTCTCTGGCAGAGAGGCAAAGTGTTTTCAAGAGAAATGGTTAACCAATTGGACTTAGTCTCTGGCAGAGAGGCAAAGTGTTTTCAAGAGAAATGGTTAACCAATTGGACTTAGTCTCTGGCAGAGAGGCAAAGTGTTTTCCAGAGAAATGGTTAACCAATTGGACTTAGTCTCTGGCGGAGAGACAAAGTGTTTTCAAGAGAAATGGATAACCAATTGGACTTAGTCTCTGGCAGAGAGGCAAAGTGTTTTCAAGAGAAATGGTTAACCAATTGGACTTGGTCTCTGGCGGAGAGACAAAGTGTTTTCAAGAGAAATGGTTAACCAATTGGACTTAGTCTCTGGCAGAGAGGCAAAGTGTTTTCAAGAGAAATGGTTAACCAATTGGACTTAGTCTCTGGCGGAGAGACAAAGTGTTTTCAAGAGAAATGGATAACCAATTGGACTTAGTCTCTGGCAGAGAGGCAAAGTGTTTTCACGAGAAATGGTTAACCAATTGGACTTAGTCTCTGGCAGAGAGGCAAAGTGTTTTCAAGAGAAATGGTTAACCAATTGGACTTAGTCTCTGGCGGAGAGACAAAGTGTTTTCAAGAGAAATGGTTAACCAATTGGACTTCGTCTCTGGCAGAGAGGCAAAGTGTTTTCAAGAGAAATGGTTAACCAATTGGACTTGGTCTCTGAACGGCAGGCAAATTGTGGCCTTGAGAAATGATTAACCAATTGGACTTAGTCTCTGGCGGAGAGGCAAAGTGTTTTCCAGAGAAATGGATAACCAATTGGACTTAGTCTCTGGCAGAGAGGCAAAGTGTTTTCACGAGAAATGGTTAACCAATTGGACTTAGTCTCTGGCAGAGAGGCAAAGTGTTTTCAAGAGAAATGGTTAACCAATTGGACTTTGTCTCTGGCAGAGAGGCAAAGTGTTTTCAAGAGAAATGGTTAACCAATTGGACTTCGTCTCTGAACGGCAGGCAAATTGTGGCCTTGAGAAATGATTAACCAATTGGACTTAGTCTCTGGCGGAGAGGCAAAGTGTTTTCTCGAGAAATAATTAACCAATGAGGCCAATGGACCTCGGGTTGCATTGGCAGGCCGGGCAATGAGGCTCTTGGGCCCGCGAGAGCAAAATCCGTGCACAGACGGAAGTCCATGAGGTCAGATCCGAGGCCTTTACCCGGCACCCGGTGGGGGTATTCCCGCAGAGAGTAGCGAATCTGCCCGGCGACGGGTCAAGTTGCAATTTCTGGCATGCCACTCATGGAGCTGGTTAATGAGTTCCCCGCGGAAGTCCCGATGAGGAAAGGGCAAAATGGCGTTTTGCGGGCTTTGGGGCCTCTTCGTCGGTAGGACTACCGCCCGACCTTACGGTTGGAATTGTTGGCAGGGGAGGTTGGCGGGGTACCTGCAGAATAGTAGGAGGTGGCAAATCGAGAATCGGTCGACATCGCCAAAAACCTTCTCGAGCCTCCAGGTCTGCAGGGACCGACCCAGGCTGCCGCCAAACCGACCGAGAGGCCCTGCCGGCGGCCATTTTTGGCCATTTTCGGCATTTTTCGCCTCTTTCGGCCGGGATGGAAAAGCGGCGGCCTGAAGCCCGGGCCTGCCCGGGGAGGCCTCCTAATCGCCCGGGGCGACCGGATTTGCCCCGGTGAGAGCACCGGAAACGTCCCGAAGCCGGCCGGGAAGGCGGCCAAGGGCGAAGGACCTCGGATTGCATTGGCAGGCCGTGCAAAGTGGCCTCCGGGCCCGCGAGACAATGCAGGGTGCCCTCGGTGTGCCCCTGAGAAATGGTTAACCAAACGAAGGACAGTGCGCCTCGGATTGCATTGGCAGGCCGTGCAAAGGGGCCCCCGGGCCCGCGAGACGTTACAGGTTGCCCTCGGTGTGCCCCTGAGAAATGGTTAACCAATTGGACTTAGTCTCTGGCAGAGAGACAAAGTGTTTTCACGAGAAATGGTTAACCAATTGGACTTAGTCTCTGGCAGAGAGGCAAAGTGTTTTCAAGAGAAATGGTTAACCAATTGGACTTAGTCTCTGGCAGAGAGGCAAAGTGTTTTCAAGAGAAATGGTTAACCAATTGGACTTAGTCTCTGGCAGAGAGGCAAAGTGTTTTCCAGAGAAATGGTTAACCAATTGGACTTAGTCTCTGGCGGAGAGACAAAGTGTTTTCAAGAGAAATGGATAACCAATTGGACTTAGTCTCTGGCAGAGAGGCAAAGTGTTTTCAAGAGAAATGGTTAACCAATTGGACTTGGTCTCTGGCGGAGAGACAAAGTGTTTTCAAGAGAAATGGTTAACCAATTGGACTTAGTCTCTGGCAGAGAGGCAAAGTGTTTTCACGAGAAATGGTTAACCAATTGGACTTAGTCTCTGGCAGAGAGGCAAAGTGTTTTCAAGAGAAATGGTTAACCAATTGGACTTAGTCTCTGGCGGAGAGACAAAGTGTTTTCAAGAGAAATGGTTAACCAATTGGACTTCGTCTCTGGCAGAGAGGCAAAGTGTTTTCAAGAGAAATGGTTAACCAATTGGACTTGGTCTCTGAACGGCAGGCAAATTGTGGCCTTGAGAAATGATTAACCAATTGGACTTAGTCTCTGGCGGAGAGGCAAAGTGTTTTCCAGAGAAATGGATAACCAATTGGACTTAGTCTCTGGCAGAGAGGCAAAGTGTTTTCACGAGAAATGGTTAACCAATTGGACTTAGTCTCTGGCGGAGAGACAAAGTGTTTTCAAGAGAAATGGTTAACCAATTGGACTTCGTCTCTGGCAGAGAGGCAAAGTGTTTTCAAGAGAAATGGTTAACCAATTGGACTTGGTCTCTGAACGGCAGGCAAATTGTGGCCTTGAGAAATGATTAACCAATTGGACTTAGTCTCTGGCGGAGAGGCAAAGTGTTTTCCAGAGAAATGGATAACCAATTGGACTTAGTCTCTGGCAGAGAGGCAAAGTGTTTTCACGAGAAATGGTTAACCAATTGGACTTAGTCTCTGGCAGAGAGGCAAAGTGTTTTCAAGAGAAATGGTTAACCAATTGGACTTTGTCTCTGGCAGAGAGGCAAAGTGTTTTCAAGAGAAATGGTTAACCAATTGGACTTCGTCTCTGAACGGCAGGCAAATTGTGGCCTTGAGAAATGATTAACCAATTGGACTTAGTCTCTGGCGGAGAGGCAAAGTGTTTTCTCGAGAAATAATTAACCAATGAGGCCAATGGACCTCGGGTTGCATTGGCAGGCCGGGCAATGAGGCTCTTGGGCCCGCGAGAGCAAAATCCGTGCACAGACGGAAGTCCATGAGGTCAGATCCGAGGCCTTTACCCGGCACCCGGTGGGGGTATTCCCGCAGAGAGTAGCGAATCTGCCCGGCGACGGGTCAAGTTGCAATTTCTGGCATGCCACTCATGGAGCTGGTTAATGAGTTCCCCGCGGAAGTCCCGATGAGGAAAGGGCAAAATGGCGTTTTGCGGGCTTTGGGGCCTCTTCGTCGGTAGGACTACCGCCCGACCTTACGGTTGGAATTGTTGGCAGGGGAGGTTGGCGGGGTACCTGCAGAATAGTAGGAGGTGGCAAATCGAGAATCGGTCGACATCGCCAAAAACCTTCTCGAGCCTCCAGGTCTGCAGGGACCGACCCAGGCTGCCGCCAAACCGACCGAGAGGCCCTGCCGGCGGCCATTTTTGGCCATTTTCGGCATTTTTCGCCTCTTTCGGCCGGGATGGAAAAGCGGCGGCCTGAAGCCCGGGCCTGCCCGGGGAGGCCTCCTAATCGCCCGGGGCGACCGGATTTGCCCCGGTGAGAGCACCGGAAACGTCCCGAAGCCGGCCGGGAAGGCGGCCAAGGGCGAAGGACCTCGGATTGCATTGGCAGGCCGTGCAAAGTGGCCTCCGGGCCCGCGAGACAATGCAGGGTGCCCTCGGTGTGCCCCTGAGAAATGGTTAACCAAACGAAGGACAATGCGCCTCGGATAGCATTGGCAGGCCGTGCAAAGAGGCCCCCGGGCCCGCGAGACGTTACAGGTTGCCCTCGGTGTGCCCCTGAGAAATGGTTAACCAATTGGACTTAGTCTCTGGCGGAGAGGCAAAGTGTTTTCACGAGAAATGGTTAACCAATTGGACTTAGTCTCTGGCAGAGAGGCAAAGTGTTTTCACGAGAAATGGTTAACCAATTGGACTTAGTCTCTGAACGGCAGGCAAACTGTGCCCCTGAGAAATGGTTAACCAATTGGACTTAGTCTCTGGCAGAGAGGCAAAGTGTTTTCTCGAGAAATAATTAACCAATGAGGCCAATGGACCTCGGGTTGCATTGGCAGGCCGGGCAATGTGGCTCTTGGGCCCGCGAGAGCAAAATCCGTGCACAGACGGAAGTCCATGAGGTCAGATCCGAGGCCTTTACCCGGCACCCGGTGGGGGTATTCCCGCAGAGAGTAGCGAATCTGCCCGGCGACGGGTCAAGTTGCAATTTCTGGCATGCCACTCCTGGAGCTGGTTCATGAGTTCCCCTCGGAAGTCCCGATGAGGAAAGGGCAAAATGGCGTTTTGCGGGCTTTTAGGGCCTCCTGGACGGTAGGACTACCGCCCGACCTTACGGTTGGAATTGTTGGCAGGGGAGGTTGGCGGGGTACCTGCAGAATAGTAGGAGGTGGCAAATCGAGAATCGGTCGACATCGCCAAAAACCTTCTCGAGCCTCCAGGTCTGCAGGGACCGACCCAGGCTGCCGCCAAACCGACCGACAGGCCCTGCCGGCGGCCATTTTTGGCCATTTTCGGCATTTTTCGCCTCTTTCGGCCGGGATGGAAAAGCGGCGGCCTGAAGCCCGGGCCTGCCCGGGGAGGCCTCATAATCGCCCGGGGGACCGGATTTGCCCCGGTGAGAGCCCCCGAAACGTCCCGAAGCCGGCCTGGAAGGCGGCCAAGGGCGAAGGACCTCGGATTGCATTGGCAGGCCGTGCAAAGTGGCCTCCGGGCCCGCGAGACAATGCAGGGTGCCCTCGGTGTGCCCCTGAGAAATGGTTAACCAAACGAAGGACAGTGCGCCTCGGATTGCATTGGCAGGCCGTGCAAAGGGGCCCCCGGGCCCGCGAGACGTTACAGGTTGCCCTCGGTGTGCCCCTGAGAAATGGTTAACCAATTGGACTTAGTCTCTGGCAGAGAGACAAAGTGTTTTCACGAGAAATGGTTAACCAATTGGACTTAGTCTCTGGCAGAGAGGCAAAGTGTTTTCAAGAGAAATGGTTAACCAATTGGACTTAGTCTCTGGCAGAGAGGCAAAGTGTTTTCAAGAGAAATGGTTAACCAATTGGACTTAGTCTCTGGCAGAGAGGCAAAGTGTTTTCCAGAGAAATGGTTAACCAATTGGACTTAGTCTCTGGCGGAGAGACAAAGTGTTTTCAAGAGAAATGGATAACCAATTGGACTTAGTCTCTGGCAGAGAGGCAAAGTGTTTTCAAGAGAAATGGTTAACCAATTGGACTTGGTCTCTGGCGGAGAGACAAAGTGTTTTCAAGAGAAATGGTTAACCAATTGGACTTAGTCTCTGGCAGAGAGGCAAAGTGTTTTCACGAGAAATGGTTAACCAATTGGACTTAGTCTCTGGCAGAGAGGCAAAGTGTTTTCAAGAGAAATGGTTAACCAATTGGACTTAGTCTCTGGCGGAGAGACAAAGTGTTTTCAAGAGAAATGGTTAACCAATTGGACTTCGTCTCTGGCAGAGAGGCAAAGTGTTTTCAAGAGAAATGGTTAACCAATTGGACTTGGTCTCTGAACGGCAGGCAAATTGTGGCCTTGAGAAATGATTAACCAATTGGACTTAGTCTCTGGCGGAGAGGCAAAGTGTTTTCCAGAGAAATGGATAACCAATTGGACTTAGTCTCTGGCAGAGAGGCAAAGTGTTTTCACGAGAAATGGTTAACCAATTGGACTTAGTCTCTGGCAGAGAGGCAAAGTGTTTTCAAGAGAAATGGTTAACCAATTGGACTTTGTCTCTGGCAGAGAGGCAAAGTGTTTTCAAGAGAAATGGTTAACCAATTGGACTTCGTCTCTGAACGGCAGGCAAATTGTGGCCTTGAGAAATGATTAACCAATTGGACTTAGTCTCTGGCGGAGAGGCAAAGTGTTTTCTCGAGAAATAATTAACCAATGAGGCCAATGGACCTCGGGTTGCATTGGCAGGCCGGGCAATGAGGCTCTTGGGCCCGCGAGAGCAAAATCCGTGCACAGACGGAAGTCCATGAGGTCAGATCCGAGGCCTTTACACGGCACCCGGTGGGGGTATTCCCGCAGAGAGTAGCGAATCTGCCCGGCGACGGGTCAAGTTGCAATTTCTGGCATGCCACTCATGGAGCTGGTTAATGAGTTCCCCGCGGAAGTCCCGATGAGGAAAGGGCAAAATGGCGTTTTGCGGGCTTTGGGGCCTCTTCGTCGGTAGGACTACCGCCCGACCTTACGGTTGGAATTGTTGGCAGGGGAGGTTGGCGGGGTACCTGCAGAATAGTAGGAGGTGGCAAATCGAGAATCGGTCGACATCGCCAAAAACCTTCTCGAGCCTCCAGGTCTGCAGGGACCGACCCAGGCTGCCGCCAAACCGACCGAGAGGCCCTGCCGGCGGCCATTTTTGGCCATTTTCGGCATTTTTCGCCTCTTTCGGCCGGGATGGAAAAGCGGCGGCCTGAAGCCCGGGCCTGCCCGGGGAGGCCTCCTAATCGCCCGGGGCGACCGGATTTGCCCCGGTGAGAGCACCGGAAACGTCCCGAAGCCGGCCGGGAAGGCGGCCAAGGGCGAAGGACCTCGGATTGCATTGGCAGGCCGTGCAAAGTGGCCTCCGGGCCCGCGAGACAATGCAGGGTGCCCTCGGTGTGCCCCTGAGAAATGGTTAACCAAACGAAGGACAATGCGCCTCGGATAGCATTGGCAGGCCGTGCAAAGAGGCCCCCGGGCCCGCGAGACGTTACAGGTTGCCCTCGGTGTGCCCCTGAGAAATGGTTAACCAATTGGACTTAGTCTCTGGCGGAGAGGCAAAGTGTTTTCACGAGAAATGGTTAACCAATTGGACTTAGTCTCTGGCAGAGAGGCAAAGTGTTTTCACGAGAAATGGTTAACCAATTGGACTTAGTCTCTGAACGGCAGGCAAACTGTGCCCCTGAGAAATGGTTAACCAATTGGACTTAGTCTCTGGCAGAGAGGCAAAGTGTTTTCTCGAGAAATAATTAACCAATGAGGCCAATGGACCTCGGGTTGCATTGGCAGGCCGGGCAATGTGGCTCTTGGGCCCGCGAGAGCAAAATCCGTGCACAGACGGAAGTCCATGAGGTCAGATCCGAGGCCTTTACCCGGCACCCGGTGGGGGTATTCCCGCAGAGAGTAGCGAATCTGCCCGGCGACGGGTCAAGTTGCAATTTCTGGCATGCCACTCCTGGAGCTGGTTCATGAGTTCCCCTCGGAAGTCCCGATGAGGAAAGGGCAAAATGGCGTTTTGCGGGCTTTTAGGGCCTCCTGGACGGTAGGACTACCGCCCGACCTTACGGTTGGAATTGTTGGCAGGGGAGGTTGGCGGGGTACCTGCAGAATAGTAGGAGGTGGCAAATCGAGAATCGGTCGACATCGCCAAAAACCTTCTCGAGCCTCCAGGTCTGCAGGGACCGACCCAGGCTGCCGCCAAACCGACCGACAGGCCCTGCCGGCGGCCATTTTTGGCCATTTTCGGCATTTTTCGCCTCTTTCGGCCGGGATGGAAAAGCGGCGGCCTGAAGCCCGGGCCTGCCCGGGGAGGCCTCATAATCGCCCGGGGGACCGGATTTGCCCCGGTGAGAGCCCCCGAAACGTCCCGAAGCCGGCCTGGAAGGCGGCCAAGGGCGAAGGACCTCGGATTGCATTGGCAGGCCGTGCAAAGTGGCCTCCGGGCCCGCGAGACAATGCAGGGTGCCCTCGGTGTGCCCCTGAGAAATGGTTAACCAAACGAAGGACAGTGCGCCTCGGATTGCATTGGCAGGCCGTGCAAAGGGGCCCCCGGGCCCGCGAGACGTTACAGGTTGCCCTCGGTGTGCCCCTGAGAAATGGTTAACCAATTGGACTTAGTCTCTGGCAGAGAGACAAAGTGTTTTCACGAGAAATGGTTAACCAATTGGACTTAGTCTCTGGCAGAGAGGCAAAGTGTTTTCAAGAGAAATGGTTAACCAATTGGACTTAGTCTCTGGCAGAGAGGCAAAGTGTTTTCAAGAGAAATGGTTAACCAATTGGACTTAGTCTCTGGCAGAGAGGCAAAGTGTTTTCCAGAGAAATGGTTAACCAATTGGACTTAGTCTCTGGCGGAGAGACAAAGTGTTTTCAAGAGAAATGGATAACCAATTGGACTTAGTCTCTGGCAGAGAGGCAAAGTGTTTTCAAGAGAAATGGTTAACCAATTGGACTTGGTCTCTGGCGGAGAGACAAAGTGTTTTCAAGAGAAATGGTTAACCAATTGGACTTAGTCTCTGGCAGAGAGGCAAAGTGTTTTCAAGAGAAATGGTTAACCAATTGGACTTAGTCTCTGGCGGAGAGACAAAGTGTTTTCAAGAGAAATGGATAACCAATTGGACTTAGTCTCTGGCAGAGAGGCAAAGTGTTTTCACGAGAAATGGTTAACCAATTGGACTTAGTCTCTGGCAGAGAGGCAAAGTGTTTTCAAGAGAAATGGTTAACCAATTGGACTTAGTCTCTGGCGGAGAGACAAAGTGTTTTCAAGAGAAATGGTTAACCAATTGGACTTCGTCTCTGGCAGAGAGGCAAAGTGTTTTCAAGAGAAATGGTTAACCAATTGGACTTGGTCTCTGAACGGCAGGCAAATTGTGGCCTTGAGAAATGATTAACCAATTGGACTTAGTCTCTGGCGGAGAGGCAAAGTGTTTTCCAGAGAAATGGATAACCAATTGGACTTAGTCTCTGGCAGAGAGGCAAAGTGTTTTCACGAGAAATGGTTAACCAATTGGACTTAGTCTCTGGCAGAGAGGCAAAGTGTTTTCAAGAGAAATGGTTAACCAATTGGACTTTGTCTCTGGCAGAGAGGCAAAGTGTTTTCAAGAGAAATGGTTAACCAATTGGACTTCGTCTCTGAACGGCAGGCAAATTGTGGCCTTGAGAAATGATTAACCAATTGGACTTAGTCTCTGGCGGAGAGGCAAAGTGTTTTCTCGAGAAATAATTAACCAATGAGGCCAATGGACCTCGGGTTGCATTGGCAGGCCGGGCAATGAGGCTCTTGGGCCCGCGAGAGCAAAATCCGTGCACAGACGGAAGTCCATGAGGTCAGATCCGAGGCCTTTACCCGGCACCCGGTGGGGGTATTCCCGCAGAGAGTAGCGAATCTGCCCGGCGACGGGTCAAGTTGCAATTTCTGGCATGCCACTCATGGAGCTGGTTAATGAGTTCCCCGCGGAAGTCCCGATGAGGAAAGGGCAAAATGGCGTTTTGCGGGCTTTGGGGCCTCTTCGTCGGTAGGACTACCGCCCGACCTTACGGTTGGAATTGTTGGCAGGGGAGGTTGGCGGGGTACCTGCAGAATAGTAGGAGGTGGCAAATCGAGAATCGGTCGACATCGCCAAAAACCTTCTCGAGCCTCCAGGTCTGCAGGGACCGACCCAGGCTGCCGCCAAACCGACCGAGAGGCCCTGCCGGCGGCCATTTTTGGCCATTTTCGGCATTTTTCGCCTCTTTCGGCCGGGATGGAAAAGCGGCGGCCTGAAGCCCGGGCCTGCCCGGGGAGGCCTCCTAATCGCCCGGGGCGACCGGATTTGCCCCGGTGAGAGCACCGGAAACGTCCCGAAGCCGGCCGGGAAGGCGGCCAAGGGCGAAGGACCTCGGATTGCATTGGCAGGCCGTGCAAAGTGGCCTCCGGGCCCGCGAGACAATGCAGGGTGCCCTCGGTGTGCCCCTGAGAAATGGTTAACCAAACGAAGGACAGTGCGCCTCGGATTGCATTGGCAGGCCGTGCAAAGGGGCCCCCGGGCCCGCGAGACGTTACAGGTTGCCCTCGGTGTGCCCCTGAGAAATGGTTAACCAATTGGACTTAGTCTCTGGCAGAGAGACAAAGTGTTTTCACGAGAAATGGTTAACCAATTGGACTTAGTCTCTGGCAGAGAGGCAAAGTGTTTTCAAGAGAAATGGTTAACCAATTGGACTTAGTCTCTGGCAGAGAGGCAAAGTGTTTTCAAGAGAAATGGTTAACCAATTGGACTTAGTCTCTGGCAGAGAGGCAAAGTGTTTTCCAGAGAAATGGTTAACCAATTGGACTTAGTCTCTGGCGGAGAGACAAAGTGTTTTCAAGAGAAATGGATAACCAATTGGACTTAGTCTCTGGCAGAGAGGCAAAGTGTTTTCAAGAGAAATGGTTAACCAATTGGACTTGGTCTCTGGCGGAGAGACAAAGTGTTTTCAAGAGAAATGGTTAACCAATTGGACTTAGTCTCTGGCAGAGAGGCAAAGTGTTTTCACGAGAAATGGTTAACCAATTGGACTTAGTCTCTGGCAGAGAGGCAAAGTGTTTTCAAGAGAAATGGTTAACCAATTGGACTTAGTCTCTGGCGGAGAGACAAAGTGTTTTCAAGAGAAATGGTTAACCAATTGGACTTCGTCTCTGGCAGAGAGGCAAAGTGTTTTCAAGAGAAATGGTTAACCAATTGGACTTGGTCTCTGAACGGCAGGCAAATTGTGGCCTTGAGAAATGATTAACCAATTGGACTTAGTCTCTGGCGGAGAGGCAAAGTGTTTTCCAGAGAAATGGATAACCAATTGGACTTAGTCTCTGGCAGAGAGGCAAAGTGTTTTCACGAGAAATGGTTAACCAATTGGACTTAGTCTCTGGCGGAGAGACAAAGTGTTTTCAAGAGAAATGGTTAACCAATTGGACTTCGTCTCTGGCAGAGAGGCAAAGTGTTTTCAAGAGAAATGGTTAACCAATTGGACTTGGTCTCTGAACGGCAGGCAAATTGTGGCCTTGAGAAATGATTAACCAATTGGACTTAGTCTCTGGCGGAGAGGCAAAGTGTTTTCCAGAGAAATGGATAACCAATTGGACTTAGTCTCTGGCAGAGAGGCAAAGTGTTTTCACGAGAAATGGTTAACCAATTGGACTTAGTCTCTGGCAGAGAGGCAAAGTGTTTTCAAGAGAAATGGTTAACCAATTGGACTTTGTCTCTGGCAGAGAGGCAAAGTGTTTTCAAGAGAAATGGTTAACCAATTGGACTTCGTCTCTGAACGGCAGGCAAATTGTGGCCTTGAGAAATGATTAACCAATTGGACTTAGTCTCTGGCGGAGAGGCAAAGTGTTTTCTCGAGAAATAATTAACCAATGAGGCCAATGGACCTCGGGTTGCATTGGCAGGCCGGGCAATGAGGCTCTTGGGCCCGCGAGAGCAAAATCCGTGCACAGACGGAAGTCCATGAGGTCAGATCCGAGGCCTTTACCCGGCACCCGGTGGGGGTATTCCCGCAGAGAGTAGCGAATCTGCCCGGCGACGGGTCAAGTTGCAATTTCTGGCATGCCACTCATGGAGCTGGTTAATGAGTTCCCCGCGGAAGTCCCGATGAGGAAAGGGCAAAATGGCGTTTTGCGGGCTTTGGGGCCTCTTCGTCGGTAGGACTACCGCCCGACCTTACGGTTGGAATTGTTGGCAGGGGAGGTTGGCGGGGTACCTGCAGAATAGTAGGAGGTGGCAAATCGAGAATCGGTCGACATCGCCAAAAACCTTCTCGAGCCTCCAGGTCTGCAGGGACCGACCCAGGCTGCCGCCAAACCGACCGAGAGGCCCTGCCGGCGGCCATTTTTGGCCATTTTCGGCATTTTTCGCCTCTTTCGGCCGGGATGGAAAAGCGGCGGCCTGAAGCCCGGGCCTGCCCGGGGAGGCCTCCTAATCGCCCGGGGCGACCGGATTTGCCCCGGTGAGAGCACCGGAAACGTCCCGAAGCCGGCCGGGAAGGCGGCCAAGGGCGAAGGACCTCGGATTGCATTGGCAGGCCGTGCAAAGTGGCCTCCGGGCCCGCGAGACAATGCAGGGTGCCCTCGGTGTGCCCCTGAGAAATGGTTAACCAAACGAAGGACAATGCGCCTCGGATAGCATTGGCAGGCCGTGCAAAGAGGCCCCCGGGCCCGCGAGACGTTACAGGTTGCCCTCGGTGTGCCCCTGAGAAATGGTTAACCAATTGGACTTAGTCTCTGGCGGAGAGGCAAAGTGTTTTCACGAGAAATGGTTAACCAATTGGACTTAGTCTCTGGCAGAGAGGCAAAGTGTTTTCACGAGAAATGGTTAACCAATTGGACTTAGTCTCTGAACGGCAGGCAAACTGTGCCCCTGAGAAATGGTTAACCAATTGGACTTAGTCTCTGGCAGAGAGGCAAAGTGTTTTCTCGAGAAATAATTAACCAATGAGGCCAATGGACCTCGGGTTGCATTGGCAGGCCGGGCAATGTGGCTCTTGGGCCCGCGAGAGCAAAATCCGTGCACAGACGGAAGTCCATGAGGTCAGATCCGAGGCCTTTACCCGGCACCCGGTGGGGGTATTCCCGCAGAGAGTAGCGAATCTGCCCGGCGACGGGTCAAGTTGCAATTTCTGGCATGCCACTCCTGGAGCTGGTTCATGAGTTCCCCTCGGAAGTCCCGATGAGGAAAGGGCAAAATGGCGTTTTGCGGGCTTTTAGGGCCTCCTGGACGGTAGGACTACCGCCCGACCTTACGGTTGGAATTGTTGGCAGGGGAGGTTGGCGGGGTACCTGCAGAATAGTAGGAGGTGGCAAATCGAGAATCGGTCGACATCGCCAAAAACCTTCTCGAGCCTCCAGGTCTGCAGGGACCGACCCAGGCTGCCGCCAAACCGACCGACAGGCCCTGCCGGCGGCCATTTTTGGCCATTTTCGGCATTTTTCGCCTCTTTCGGCCGGGATGGAAAAGCGGCGGCCTGAAGCCCGGGCCTGCCCGGGGAGGCCTCATAATCGCCCGGGGGACCGGATTTGCCCCGGTGAGAGCCCCCGAAACGTCCCGAAGCCGGCCTGGAAGGCGGCCAAGGGCGAAGGACCTCGGATTGCATTGGCAGGCCGTGCAAAGTGGCCTCCGGGCCCGCGAGACAATGCAGGGTGCCCTCGGTGTGCCCCTGAGAAATGGTTAACCAAACGAAGGACAGTGCGCCTCGGATTGCATTGGCAGGCCGTGCAAAGGGGCCCCCGGGCCCGCGAGACGTTACAGGTTGCCCTCGGTGTGCCCCTGAGAAATGGTTAACCAATTGGACTTAGTCTCTGGCAGAGAGACAAAGTGTTTTCACGAGAAATGGTTAACCAATTGGACTTAGTCTCTGGCAGAGAGGCAAAGTGTTTTCAAGAGAAATGGTTAACCAATTGGACTTAGTCTCTGGCAGAGAGGCAAAGTGTTTTCAAGAGAAATGGTTAACCAATTGGACTTAGTCTCTGGCAGAGAGGCAAAGTGTTTTCCAGAGAAATGGTTAACCAATTGGACTTAGTCTCTGGCGGAGAGACAAAGTGTTTTCAAGAGAAATGGATAACCAATTGGACTTAGTCTCTGGCAGAGAGGCAAAGTGTTTTCAAGAGAAATGGTTAACCAATTGGACTTGGTCTCTGGCGGAGAGACAAAGTGTTTTCAAGAGAAATGGTTAACCAATTGGACTTAGTCTCTGGCAGAGAGACAAAGTGTTTTCACGAGAAATGGTTAACCAATTGGACTTAGTCTCTGGCAGAGAGGCAAAGTGTTTTCAAGAGAAATGGTTAACCAATTGGACTTAGTCTCTGGCAGAGAGGCAAAGTGTTTTCAAGAGAAATGGTTAACCAATTGGACTTAGTCTCTGGCAGAGAGGCAAAGTGTTTTCCAGAGAAATGGTTAACCAATTGGACTTAGTCTCTGGCGGAGAGACAAAGTGTTTTCAAGAGAAATGGATAACCAATTGGACTTAGTCTCTGGCAGAGAGGCAAAGTGTTTTCAAGAGAAATGGTTAACCAATTGGACTTGGTCTCTGGCGGAGAGACAAAGTGTTTTCAAGAGAAATGGTTAACCAATTGGACTTAGTCTCTGGCAGAGAGGCAAAGTGTTTTCACGAGAAATGGTTAACCAATTGGACTTAGTCTCTGGCAGAGAGGCAAAGTGTTTTCAAGAGAAATGGTTAACCAATTGGACTTAGTCTCTGGCGGAGAGACAAAGTGTTTTCAAGAGAAATGGTTAACCAATTGGACTTCGTCTCTGGCAGAGAGGCAAAGTGTTTTCAAGAGAAATGGTTAACCAATTGGACTTGGTCTCTGAACGGCAGGCAAATTGTGGCCTTGAGAAATGATTAACCAATTGGACTTAGTCTCTGGCGGAGAGGCAAAGTGTTTTCCAGAGAAATGGATAACCAATTGGACTTAGTCTCTGGCAGAGAGGCAAAGTGTTTTCACGAGAAATGGTTAACCAATTGGACTTAGTCTCTGGCAGAGAGGCAAAGTGTTTTCAAGAGAAATGGTTAACCAATTGGACTTTGTCTCTGGCAGAGAGGCAAAGTGTTTTCAAGAGAAATGGTTAACCAATTGGACTTCGTCTCTGAACGGCAGGCAAATTGTGGCCTTGAGAAATGATTAACCAATTGGACTTAGTCTCTGGCGGAGAGGCAAAGTGTTTTCTCGAGAAATAATTAACCAATGAGGCCAATGGACCTCGGGTTGCATTGGCAGGCCGGGCAATGAGGCTCTTGGGCCCGCGAGAGCAAAATCCGTGCACAGACGGAAGTCCATGAGGTCAGATCCGAGGCCTTTACCCGGCACCCGGTGGGGGTATTCCCGCAGAGAGTAGCGAATCTGCCCGGCGACGGGTCAAGTTGCAATTTCTGGCATGCCACTCATGGAGCTGGTTAATGAGTTCCCCGCGGAAGTCCCGATGAGGAAAGGGCAAAATGGCGTTTTGCGGGCTTTGGGGCCTCTTCGTCGGTAGGACTACCGCCCGACCTTACGGTTGGAATTGTTGGCAGGGGAGGTTGGCGGGGTACCTGCAGAATAGTAGGAGGTGGCAAATCGAGAATCGGTCGACATCGCCAAAAACCTTCTCGAGCCTCCAGGTCTGCAGGGACCGACCCAGGCTGCCGCCAAACCGACCGAGAGGCCCTGCCGGCGGCCATTTTTGGCCATTTTCGGCATTTTTCGCCTCTTTCGGCCGGGATGGAAAAGCGGCGGCCTGAAGCCCGGGCCTGCCCGGGGAGGCCTCCTAATCGCCCGGGGCGACCGGATTTGCCCCGGTGAGAGCACCGGAAACGTCCCGAAGCCGGCCGGGAAGGCGGCCAAGGGCGAAGGACCTCGGATTGCATTGGCAGGCCGTGCAAAGTGGCCTCCGGGCCCGCGAGACAATGCAGGGTGCCCTCGGTGTGCCCCTGAGAAATGGTTAACCAAACGAAGGACAATGCGCCTCGGATAGCATTGGCAGGCCGTGCAAAGAGGCCCCCGGGCCCGCGAGACGTTACAGGTTGCCCTCGGTGTGCCCCTGAGAAATGGTTAACCAATTGGACTTAGTCTCTGGCGGAGAGGCAAAGTGTTTTCACGAGAAATGGTTAACCAATTGGACTTAGTCTCTGGCAGAGAGGCAAAGTGTTTTCACGAGAAATGGTTAACCAATTGGACTTAGTCTCTGAACGGCAGGCAAACTGTGCCCCTGAGAAATGGTTAACCAATTGGACTTAGTCTCTGGCAGAGAGGCAAAGTGTTTTCTCGAGAAATAATTAACCAATGAGGCCAATGGACCTCGGGTTGCATTGGCAGGCCGGGCAATGTGGCTCTTGGGCCCGCGAGAGCAAAATCCGTGCACAGACGGAAGTCCATGAGGTCAGATCCGAGGCCTTTACCCGGCACCCGGTGGGGGTATTCCCGCAGAGAGTAGCGAATCTGCCCGGCGACGGGTCAAGTTGCAATTTCTGGCATGCCACTCCTGGAGCTGGTTCATGAGTTCCCCTCGGAAGTCCCGATGAGGAAAGGGCAAAATGGCGTTTTGCGGGCTTTTAGGGCCTCCTGGACGGTAGGACTACCGCCCGACCTTACGGTTGGAATTGTTGGCAGGGGAGGTTGGCGGGGTACCTGCAGAATAGTAGGAGGTGGCAAATCGAGAATCGGTCGACATCGCCAAAAACCTTCTCGAGCCTCCAGGTCTGCAGGGACCGACCCAGGCTGCCGCCAAACCGACCGACAGGCCCTGCCGGCGGCCATTTTTGGCCATTTTCGGCATTTTTCGCCTCTTTCGGCCGGGATGGAAAAGCGGCGGCCTGAAGCCCGGGCCTGCCCGGGGAGGCCTCATAATCGCCCGGGGGACCGGATTTGCCCCGGTGAGAGCCCCCGAAACGTCCCGAAGCCGGCCTGGAAGGCGGCCAAGGGCGAAGGACCTCGGATTGCATTGGCAGGCCGTGCAAAGTGGCCTCCGGGCCCGCGAGACAATGCAGGGTGCCCTCGGTGTGCCCCTGAGAAATGGTTAACCAAACGAAGGACAGTGCGCCTCGGATTGCATTGGCAGGCCGTGCAAAGGGGCCCCCGGGCCCGCGAGACGTTACAGGTTGCCCTCGGTGTGCCCCTGAGAAATGGTTAACCAATTGGACTTAGTCTCTGGCAGAGAGACAAAGTGTTTTCACGAGAAATGGTTAACCAATTGGACTTAGTCTCTGGCAGAGAGGCAAAGTGTTTTCAAGAGAAATGGTTAACCAATTGGACTTAGTCTCTGGCAGAGAGGCAAAGTGTTTTCAAGAGAAATGGTTAACCAATTGGACTTAGTCTCTGGCAGAGAGGCAAAGTGTTTTCCAGAGAAATGGTTAACCAATTGGACTTAGTCTCTGGCGGAGAGACAAAGTGTTTTCAAGAGAAATGGATAACCAATTGGACTTAGTCTCTGGCAGAGAGGCAAAGTGTTTTCAAGAGAAATGGTTAACCAATTGGACTTGGTCTCTGGCGGAGAGACAAAGTGTTTTCAAGAGAAATGGTTAACCAATTGGACTTAGTCTCTGGCAGAGAGGCAAAGTGTTTTCAAGAGAAATGGTTAACCAATTGGACTTAGTCTCTGGCGGAGAGACAAAGTGTTTTCAAGAGAAATGGATAACCAATTGGACTTAGTCTCTGGCAGAGAGGCAAAGTGTTTTCACGAGAAATGGTTAACCAATTGGACTTAGTCTCTGGCAGAGAGGCAAAGTGTTTTCAAGAGAAATGGTTAACCAATTGGACTTAGTCTCTGGCGGAGAGACAAAGTGTTTTCAAGAGAAATGGTTAACCAATTGGACTTCGTCTCTGGCAGAGAGGCAAAGTGTTTTCAAGAGAAATGGTTAACCAATTGGACTTGGTCTCTGAACGGCAGGCAAATTGTGGCCTTGAGAAATGATTAACCAATTGGACTTAGTCTCTGGCGGAGAGGCAAAGTGTTTTCCAGAGAAATGGATAACCAATTGGACTTAGTCTCTGGCAGAGAGGCAAAGTGTTTTCACGAGAAATGGTTAACCAATTGGACTTAGTCTCTGGCAGAGAGGCAAAGTGTTTTCAAGAGAAATGGTTAACCAATTGGACTTTGTCTCTGGCAGAGAGGCAAAGTGTTTTCAAGAGAAATGGTTAACCAATTGGACTTCGTCTCTGAACGGCAGGCAAATTGTGGCCTTGAGAAATGATTAACCAATTGGACTTAGTCTCTGGCGGAGAGGCAAAGTGTTTTCTCGAGAAATAATTAACCAATGAGGCCAATGGACCTCGGGTTGCATTGGCAGGCCGGGCAATGAGGCTCTTGGGCCCGCGAGAGCAAAATCCGTGCACAGACGGAAGTCCATGAGGTCAGATCCGAGGCCTTTACCCGGCACCCGGTGGGGGTATTCCCGCAGAGAGTAGCGAATCTGCCCGGCGACGGGTCAAGTTGCAATTTCTGGCATGCCACTCATGGAGCTGGTTAATGAGTTCCCCGCGGAAGTCCCGATGAGGAAAGGGCAAAATGGCGTTTTGCGGGCTTTGGGGCCTCTTCGTCGGTAGGACTACCGCCCGACCTTACGGTTGGAATTGTTGGCAGGGGAGGTTGGCGGGGTACCTGCAGAATAGTAGGAGGTGGCAAATCGAGAATCGGTCGACATCGCCAAAAACCTTCTCGAGCCTCCAGGTCTGCAGGGACCGACCCAGGCTGCCGCCAAACCGACCGAGAGGCCCTGCCGGCGGCCATTTTTGGCCATTTTCGGCATTTTTCGCCTCTTTCGGCCGGGATGGAAAAGCGGCGGCCTGAAGCCCGGGCCTGCCCGGGGAGGCCTCCTAATCGCCCGGGGCGACCGGATTTGCCCCGGTGAGAGCACCGGAAACGTCCCGAAGCCGGCCGGGAAGGCGGCCAAGGGCGAAGGACCTCGGATTGCATTGGCAGGCCGTGCAAAGTGGCCTCCGGGCCCGCGAGACAATGCAGGGTGCCCTCGGTGTGCCCCTGAGAAATGGTTAACCAAACGAAGGACAGTGCGCCTCGGATTGCATTGGCAGGCCGTGCAAAGGGGCCCCCGGGCCCGCGAGACGTTACAGGTTGCCCTCGGTGTGCCCCTGAGAAATGGTTAACCAATTGGACTTAGTCTCTGGCAGAGAGACAAAGTGTTTTCACGAGAAATGGTTAACCAATTGGACTTAGTCTCTGGCAGAGAGGCAAAGTGTTTTCAAGAGAAATGGTTAACCAATTGGACTTAGTCTCTGGCAGAGAGGCAAAGTGTTTTCAAGAGAAATGGTTAACCAATTGGACTTAGTCTCTGGCAGAGAGGCAAAGTGTTTTCCAGAGAAATGGTTAACCAATTGGACTTAGTCTCTGGCGGAGAGACAAAGTGTTTTCAAGAGAAATGGATAACCAATTGGACTTAGTCTCTGGCAGAGAGGCAAAGTGTTTTCAAGAGAAATGGTTAACCAATTGGACTTGGTCTCTGGCGGAGAGACAAAGTGTTTTCAAGAGAAATGGTTAACCAATTGGACTTAGTCTCTGGCAGAGAGGCAAAGTGTTTTCACGAGAAATGGTTAACCAATTGGACTTAGTCTCTGGCAGAGAGGCAAAGTGTTTTCAAGAGAAATGGTTAACCAATTGGACTTAGTCTCTGGCGGAGAGACAAAGTGTTTTCAAGAGAAATGGTTAACCAATTGGACTTCGTCTCTGGCAGAGAGGCAAAGTGTTTTCAAGAGAAATGGTTAACCAATTGGACTTGGTCTCTGAACGGCAGGCAAATTGTGGCCTTGAGAAATGATTAACCAATTGGACTTAGTCTCTGGCGGAGAGGCAAAGTGTTTTCCAGAGAAATGGATAACCAATTGGACTTAGTCTCTGGCAGAGAGGCAAAGTGTTTTCACGAGAAATGGTTAACCAATTGGACTTAGTCTCTGGCGGAGAGACAAAGTGTTTTCAAGAGAAATGGTTAACCAATTGGACTTCGTCTCTGGCAGAGAGGCAAAGTGTTTTCAAGAGAAATGGTTAACCAATTGGACTTGGTCTCTGAACGGCAGGCAAATTGTGGCCTTGAGAAATGATTAACCAATTGGACTTAGTCTCTGGCGGAGAGGCAAAGTGTTTTCCAGAGAAATGGATAACCAATTGGACTTAGTCTCTGGCAGAGAGGCAAAGTGTTTTCACGAGAAATGGTTAACCAATTGGACTTAGTCTCTGGCAGAGAGGCAAAGTGTTTTCAAGAGAAATGGTTAACCAATTGGACTTTGTCTCTGGCAGAGAGGCAAAGTGTTTTCAAGAGAAATGGTTAACCAATTGGACTTCGTCTCTGAACGGCAGGCAAATTGTGGCCTTGAGAAATGATTAACCAATTGGACTTAGTCTCTGGCGGAGAGGCAAAGTGTTTTCTCGAGAAATAATTAACCAATGAGGCCAATGGACCTCGGGTTGCATTGGCAGGCCGGGCAATGAGGCTCTTGGGCCCGCGAGAGCAAAATCCGTGCACAGACGGAAGTCCATGAGGTCAGATCCGAGGCCTTTACCCGGCACCCGGTGGGGGTATTCCCGCAGAGAGTAGCGAATCTGCCCGGCGACGGGTCAAGTTGCAATTTCTGGCATGCCACTCATGGAGCTGGTTAATGAGTTCCCCGCGGAAGTCCCGATGAGGAAAGGGCAAAATGGCGTTTTGCGGGCTTTGGGGCCTCTTCGTCGGTAGGACTACCGCCCGACCTTACGGTTGGAATTGTTGGCAGGGGAGGTTGGCGGGGTACCTGCAGAATAGTAGGAGGTGGCAAATCGAGAATCGGTCGACATCGCCAAACGCCTTCTCGAGCCTCCAGGTCTGCAGGGACCGACCCAGGCTGCCGCCAAACCGACCGACAGGCCCTGCCGGCGGCCATTTTTGGCCATTTTCGGCATTTTTCGCCTCTTTCGGCCGGGATGGAAAAGCGGCGGCCTGAAGCCCGGGCCTGCCCGGGGAGGCCTCCTAATCGCCCGGGGCGACCGGATTTGCCCCGGTGAGAGCACCGGAAACGTCCCGAAGCCGGCCGGGAAGGCGGCCAAGGGCGAAGGACCTCGGATTGCATTGGCAGGCCGTGCAAAGTGGCCTCCGGGCCCGCGAGACAATGCAGGGTGCCCTCGGTGTGCCCCTGAGAAATGGTTAACCAAACGAAGGACAATGCGCCTCGGATAGCATTGGCAGGCCGTGCAAAGAGGCCCCCGGGCCCGCGAGACGTTACAGGTTGCCCTCGGTGTGCCCCTGAGAAATGGTTAACCAATTGGACTTAGTCTCTGGCGGAGAGGCAAAGTGTTTTCACGAGAAATGGTTAACCAATTGGACTTAGTCTCTGGCAGAGAGGCAAAGTGTTTTCACGAGAAATGGTTAACCAATTGGACTTAGTCTCTGAACGGCAGGCAAACTGTGCCCCTGAGAAATGGTTAACCAATTGGACTTAGTCTCTGGCAGAGAGGCAAAGTGTTTTCTCGAGAAATAATTAACCAATGAGGCCAATGGACCTCGGGTTGCATTGGCAGGCCGGGCAATGTGGCTCTTGGGCCCGCGAGAGCAAAATCCGTGCACAGACGGAAGTCCATGAGGTCAGATCCGAGGCCTTTACCCGGCACCCGGTGGGGGTATTCCCGCAGAGAGTAGCGAATCTGCCCGGCGACGGGTCAAGTTGCAATTTCTGGCATGCCACTCCTGGAGCTGGTTCATGAGTTCCCCTCGGAAGTCCCGATGAGGAAAGGGCAAAATGGCGTTTTGCGGGCTTTTAGGGCCTCCTGGACGGTAGGACTACCGCCCGACCTTACGGTTGGAATTGTTGGCAGGGGAGGTTGGCGGGGTACCTGCAGAATAGTAGGAGGTGGCAAATCGAGAATCGGTCGACATCGCCAAAAACCTTCTCGAGCCTCCAGGTCTGCAGGGACCGACCCAGGCTGCCGCCAAACCGACCGAGAGGCCCTGCCGGCGGCCATTTTTGGCCATTTTCGGCATTTTTCGCCTCTTTCGGCCGGGATGGAAAAGCGGCGGCCTGAAGCCCGGGCCTGCCCGGGGAGGCCTCCTAATCGCCCGGGGGACCGGATTTGCCCCGGTGAGAGCCCCCGAAACGTCCCGAAGCCGGCCTGGAAGGCGGCCAAGGGCGAAGGACCTCGGATTGCATTGGCAGGCCGTGCAAAGTGGCCTCCGGGCCCGCGAGACAATGCAGGGTGCCCTCGGTGTGCCCCTGAGAAATGGTTAACCAAACGAAGGACAGTGCGCCTCGGATTGCATTGGCAGGCCGTGCAAAGGGGCCCCCGGGCCCGCGAGACGTTACAGGTTGCCCTCGGTGTGCCCCTGAGAAATGGTTAACCAATTGGACTTAGTCTCTGGCAGAGAGACAAAGTGTTTTCACGAGAAATGGTTAACCAATTGGACTTAGTCTCTGGCAGAGAGGCAAAGTGTTTTCAAGAGAAATGGTTAACCAATTGGACTTAGTCTCTGGCAGAGAGGCAAAGTGTTTTCAAGAGAAATGGTTAACCAATTGGACTTAGTCTCTGGCAGAGAGGCAAAGTGTTTTCCAGAGAAATGGTTAACCAATTGGACTTAGTCTCTGGCGGAGAGACAAAGTGTTTTCAAGAGAAATGGATAACCAATTGGACTTAGTCTCTGGCAGAGAGGCAAAGTGTTTTCAAGAGAAATGGTTAACCAATTGGACTTGGTCTCTGGCGGAGAGACAAAGTGTTTTCAAGAGAAATGGTTAACCAATTGGACTTAGTCTCTGGCAGAGAGGCAAAGTGTTTTCAAGAGAAATGGTTAACCAATTGGACTTAGTCTCTGGCGGAGAGACAAAGTGTTTTCAAGAGAAATGGATAACCAATTGGACTTAGTCTCTGGCAGAGAGGCAAAGTGTTTTCACGAGAAATGGTTAACCAATTGGACTTAGTCTCTGGCAGAGAGGCAAAGTGTTTTCAAGAGAAATGGTTAACCAATTGGACTTAGTCTCTGGCGGAGAGACAAAGTGTTTTCAAGAGAAATGGTTAACCAATTGGACTTCGTCTCTGGCAGAGAGGCAAAGTGTTTTCAAGAGAAATGGTTAACCAATTGGACTTGGTCTCTGAACGGCAGGCAAATTGTGGCCTTGAGAAATGATTAACCAATTGGACTTAGTCTCTGGCGGAGAGGCAAAGTGTTTTCCAGAGAAATGGATAACCAATTGGACTTAGTCTCTGGCAGAGAGGCAAAGTGTTTTCACGAGAAATGGTTAACCAATTGGACTTAGTCTCTGGCAGAGAGGCAAAGTGTTTTCAAGAGAAATGGTTAACCAATTGGACTTTGTCTCTGGCAGAGAGGCAAAGTGTTTTCAAGAGAAATGGTTAACCAATTGGACTTCGTCTCTGAACGGCAGGCAAATTGTGGCCTTGAGAAATGATTAACCAATTGGACTTAGTCTCTGGCGGAGAGGCAAAGTGTTTTCTCGAGAAATAATTAACCAATGAGGCCAATGGACCTCGGGTTGCATTGGCAGGCCGGGCAATGAGGCTCTTGGGCCCGCGAGAGCAAAATCCGTGCACAGACGGAAGTCCATGAGGTCAGATCCGAGGCCTTTACACGGCACCCGGTGGGGGTATTCCCGCAGAGAGTAGCGAATCTGCCCGGCGACGGGTCAAGTTGCAATTTCTGGCATGCCACTCATGGAGCTGGTTAATGAGTTCCCCGCGGAAGTCCCGATGAGGAAAGGGCAAAATGGCGTTTTGCGGGCTTTGGGGCCTCTTCGTCGGTAGGACTACCGCCCGACCTTACGGTTGGAATTGTTGGCAGGGGAGGTTGGCGGGGTACCTGCAGAATAGTAGGAGGTGGCAAATCGAGAATCGGTCGACATCGCCAAAAACCTTCTCGAGCCTCCAGGTCTGCAGGGACCGACCCAGGCTGCCGCCAAACCGACCGAGAGGCCCTGCCGGCGGCCATTTTTGGCCATTTTCGGCATTTTTCGCCTCTTTCGGCCGGGATGGAAAAGCGGCGGCCTGAAGCCCGGGCCTGCCCGGGGAGGCCTCCTAATCGCCCGGGGCGACCGGATTTGCCCCGGTGAGAGCACCGGAAACGTCCCGAAGCCGGCCGGGAAGGCGGCCAAGGGCGAAGGACCTCGGATTGCATTGGCAGGCCGTGCAAAGTGGCCTCCGGGCCCGCGAGACAATGCAGGGTGCCCTCGGTGTGCCCCTGAGAAATGGTTAACCAAACGAAGGACAATGCGCCTCGGATAGCATTGGCAGGCCGTGCAAAGAGGCCCCCGGGCCCGCGAGACGTTACAGGTTGCCCTCGGTGTGCCCCTGAGAAATGGTTAACCAATTGGACTTAGTCTCTGGCGGAGAGGCAAAGTGTTTTCACGAGAAATGGTTAACCAATTGGACTTAGTCTCTGGCAGAGAGGCAAAGTGTTTTCACGAGAAATGGTTAACCAATTGGACTTAGTCTCTGAACGGCAGGCAAACTGTGCCCCTGAGAAATGGTTAACCAATTGGACTTAGTCTCTGGCAGAGAGGCAAAGTGTTTTCTCGAGAAATAATTAACCAATGAGGCCAATGGACCTCGGGTTGCATTGGCAGGCCGGGCAATGTGGCTCTTGGGCCCGCGAGAGCAAAATCCGTGCACAGACGGAAGTCCATGAGGTCAGATCCGAGGCCTTTACCCGGCACCCGGTGGGGGTATTCCCGCAGAGAGTAGCGAATCTGCCCGGCGACGGGTCAAGTTGCAATTTCTGGCATGCCACTCCTGGAGCTGGTTCATGAGTTCCCCTCGGAAGTCCCGATGAGGAAAGGGCAAAATGGCGTTTTGCGGGCTTTTAGGGCCTCCTGGACGGTAGGACTACCGCCCGACCTTACGGTTGGAATTGTTGGCAGGGGAGGTTGGCGGGGTACCTGCAGAATAGTAGGAGGTGGCAAATCGAGAATCGGTCGACATCGCCAAAAACCTTCTCGAGCCTCCAGGTCTGCAGGGACCGACCCAGGCTGCCGCCAAACCGACCGACAGGCCCTGCCGGCGGCCATTTTTGGCCATTTTCGGCATTTTTCGCCTCTTTCGGCCGGGATGGAAAAGCGGCGGCCTGAAGCCCGGGCCTGCCCGGGGAGGCCTCATAATCGCCCGGGGGACCGGATTTGCCCCGGTGAGAGCCCCCGAAACGTCCCGAAGCCGGCCTGGAAGGCGGCCAAGGGCGAAGGACCTCGGATTGCATTGGCAGGCCGTGCAAAGTGGCCTCCGGGCCCGCGAGACAATGCAGGGTGCCCTCGGTGTGCCCCTGAGAAATGGTTAACCAAACGAAGGACAGTGCGCCTCGGATTGCATTGGCAGGCCGTGCAAAGGGGCCCCCGGGCCCGCGAGACGTTACAGGTTGCCCTCGGTGTGCCCCTGAGAAATGGTTAACCAATTGGACTTAGTCTCTGGCAGAGAGACAAAGTGTTTTCACGAGAAATGGTTAACCAATTGGACTTAGTCTCTGGCAGAGAGGCAAAGTGTTTTCAAGAGAAATGGTTAACCAATTGGACTTAGTCTCTGGCAGAGAGGCAAAGTGTTTTCAAGAGAAATGGTTAACCAATTGGACTTAGTCTCTGGCAGAGAGGCAAAGTGTTTTCCAGAGAAATGGTTAACCAATTGGACTTAGTCTCTGGCGGAGAGACAAAGTGTTTTCAAGAGAAATGGATAACCAATTGGACTTAGTCTCTGGCAGAGAGGCAAAGTGTTTTCAAGAGAAATGGTTAACCAATTGGACTTGGTCTCTGGCGGAGAGACAAAGTGTTTTCAAGAGAAATGGTTAACCAATTGGACTTAGTCTCTGGCAGAGAGGCAAAGTGTTTTCAAGAGAAATGGTTAACCAATTGGACTTAGTCTCTGGCGGAGAGACAAAGTGTTTTCAAGAGAAATGGATAACCAATTGGACTTAGTCTCTGGCAGAGAGGCAAAGTGTTTTCACGAGAAATGGTTAACCAATTGGACTTAGTCTCTGGCAGAGAGGCAAAGTGTTTTCAAGAGAAATGGTTAACCAATTGGACTTAGTCTCTGGCGGAGAGACAAAGTGTTTTCAAGAGAAATGGTTAACCAATTGGACTTCGTCTCTGGCAGAGAGGCAAAGTGTTTTCAAGAGAAATGGTTAACCAATTGGACTTGGTCTCTGAACGGCAGGCAAATTGTGGCCTTGAGAAATGATTAACCAATTGGACTTAGTCTCTGGCGGAGAGGCAAAGTGTTTTCCAGAGAAATGGATAACCAATTGGACTTAGTCTCTGGCAGAGAGGCAAAGTGTTTTCACGAGAAATGGTTAACCAATTGGACTTAGTCTCTGGCAGAGAGGCAAAGTGTTTTCAAGAGAAATGGTTAACCAATTGGACTTTGTCTCTGGCAGAGAGGCAAAGTGTTTTCAAGAGAAATGGTTAACCAATTGGACTTCGTCTCTGAACGGCAGGCAAATTGTGGCCTTGAGAAATGATTAACCAATTGGACTTAGTCTCTGGCGGAGAGGCAAAGTGTTTTCTCGAGAAATAATTAACCAATGAGGCCAATGGACCTCGGGTTGCATTGGCAGGCCGGGCAATGAGGCTCTTGGGCCCGCGAGAGCAAAATCCGTGCACAGACGGAAGTCCATGAGGTCAGATCCGAGGCCTTTACCCGGCACCCGGTGGGGGTATTCCCGCAGAGAGTAGCGAATCTGCCCGGCGACGGGTCAAGTTGCAATTTCTGGCATGCCACTCATGGAGCTGGTTAATGAGTTCCCCGCGGAAGTCCCGATGAGGAAAGGGCAAAATGGCGTTTTGCGGGCTTTGGGGCCTCTTCGTCGGTAGGACTACCGCCCGACCTTACGGTTGGAATTGTTGGCAGGGGAGGTTGGCGGGGTACCTGCAGAATAGTAGGAGGTGGCAAATCGAGAATCGGTCGACATCGCCAAAAACCTTCTCGAGCCTCCAGGTCTGCAGGGACCGACCCAGGCTGCCGCCAAACCGACCGAGAGGCCCTGCCGGCGGCCATTTTTGGCCATTTTCGGCATTTTTCGCCTCTTTCGGCCGGGATGGAAAAGCGGCGGCCTGAAGCCCGGGCCTGCCCGGGGAGGCCTCCTAATCGCCCGGGGCGACCGGATTTGCCCCGGTGAGAGCACCGGAAACGTCCCGAAGCCGGCCGGGAAGGCGGCCAAGGGCGAAGGACCTCGGATTGCATTGGCAGGCCGTGCAAAGTGGCCTCCGGGCCCGCGAGACAATGCAGGGTGCCCTCGGTGTGCCCCTGAGAAATGGTTAACCAAACGAAGGACAGTGCGCCTCGGATTGCATTGGCAGGCCGTGCAAAGGGGCCCCCGGGCCCGCGAGACGTTACAGGTTGCCCTCGGTGTGCCCCTGAGAAATGGTTAACCAATTGGACTTAGTCTCTGGCAGAGAGACAAAGTGTTTTCACGAGAAATGGTTAACCAATTGGACTTAGTCTCTGGCAGAGAGGCAAAGTGTTTTCAAGAGAAATGGTTAACCAATTGGACTTAGTCTCTGGCAGAGAGGCAAAGTGTTTTCAAGAGAAATGGTTAACCAATTGGACTTAGTCTCTGGCAGAGAGGCAAAGTGTTTTCCAGAGAAATGGTTAACCAATTGGACTTAGTCTCTGGCGGAGAGACAAAGTGTTTTCAAGAGAAATGGATAACCAATTGGACTTAGTCTCTGGCAGAGAGGCAAAGTGTTTTCAAGAGAAATGGTTAACCAATTGGACTTGGTCTCTGGCGGAGAGACAAAGTGTTTTCAAGAGAAATGGTTAACCAATTGGACTTAGTCTCTGGCAGAGAGGCAAAGTGTTTTCACGAGAAATGGTTAACCAATTGGACTTAGTCTCTGGCAGAGAGGCAAAGTGTTTTCAAGAGAAATGGTTAACCAATTGGACTTAGTCTCTGGCGGAGAGACAAAGTGTTTTCAAGAGAAATGGTTAACCAATTGGACTTCGTCTCTGGCAGAGAGGCAAAGTGTTTTCAAGAGAAATGGTTAACCAATTGGACTTGGTCTCTGAACGGCAGGCAAATTGTGGCCTTGAGAAATGATTAACCAATTGGACTTAGTCTCTGGCGGAGAGGCAAAGTGTTTTCCAGAGAAATGGATAACCAATTGGACTTAGTCTCTGGCAGAGAGGCAAAGTGTTTTCACGAGAAATGGTTAACCAATTGGACTTAGTCTCTGGCGGAGAGACAAAGTGTTTTCAAGAGAAATGGTTAACCAATTGGACTTCGTCTCTGGCAGAGAGGCAAAGTGTTTTCAAGAGAAATGGTTAACCAATTGGACTTGGTCTCTGAACGGCAGGCAAATTGTGGCCTTGAGAAATGATTAACCAATTGGACTTAGTCTCTGGCGGAGAGGCAAAGTGTTTTCCAGAGAAATGGATAACCAATTGGACTTAGTCTCTGGCAGAGAGGCAAAGTGTTTTCACGAGAAATGGTTAACCAATTGGACTTAGTCTCTGGCAGAGAGGCAAAGTGTTTTCAAGAGAAATGGTTAACCAATTGGACTTTGTCTCTGGCAGAGAGGCAAAGTGTTTTCAAGAGAAATGGTTAACCAATTGGACTTCGTCTCTGAACGGCAGGCAAATTGTGGCCTTGAGAAATGATTAACCAATTGGACTTAGTCTCTGGCGGAGAGGCAAAGTGTTTTCTCGAGAAATAATTAACCAATGAGGCCAATGGACCTCGGGTTGCATTGGCAGGCCGGGCAATGAGGCTCTTGGGCCCGCGAGAGCAAAATCCGTGCACAGACGGAAGTCCATGAGGTCAGATCCGAGGCCTTTACCCGGCACCCGGTGGGGGTATTCCCGCAGAGAGTAGCGAATCTGCCCGGCGACGGGTCAAGTTGCAATTTCTGGCATGCCACTCATGGAGCTGGTTAATGAGTTCCCCGCGGAAGTCCCGATGAGGAAAGGGCAAAATGGCGTTTTGCGGGCTTTGGGGCCTCTTCGTCGGTAGGACTACCGCCCGACCTTACGGTTGGAATTGTTGGCAGGGGAGGTTGGCGGGGTACCTGCAGAATAGTAGGAGGTGGCAAATCGAGAATCGGTCGACATCGCCAAAAACCTTCTCGAGCCTCCAGGTCTGCAGGGACCGACCCAGGCTGCCGCCAAACCGACCGAGAGGCCCTGCCGGCGGCCATTTTTGGCCATTTTCGGCATTTTTCGCCTCTTTCGGCCGGGATGGAAAAGCGGCGGCCTGAAGCCCGGGCCTGCCCGGGGAGGCCTCCTAATCGCCCGGGGCGACCGGATTTGCCCCGGTGAGAGCACCGGAAACGTCCCGAAGCCGGCCGGGAAGGCGGCCAAGGGCGAAGGACCTCGGATTGCATTGGCAGGCCGTGCAAAGTGGCCTCCGGGCCCGCGAGACAATGCAGGGTGCCCTCGGTGTGCCCCTGAGAAATGGTTAACCAAACGAAGGACAATGCGCCTCGGATAGCATTGGCAGGCCGTGCAAAGAGGCCCCCGGGCCCGCGAGACGTTACAGGTTGCCCTCGGTGTGCCCCTGAGAAATGGTTAACCAATTGGACTTAGTCTCTGGCGGAGAGGCAAAGTGTTTTCAC
>NW_027597325.1:0-87011 GCF_964194155.1 Cetorhinus maximus
GAATCTGAGCCTGATCTGTGCTTCCTGGTTTCCGCCTCTTCCCCACCCCACCCCGAGGCAACACCCAAGCCCCCACACCCCCACGGTGTGGGCGCAGGATGCCAGGGCGACCGACTGTGCCTTCCCCATCCCTCCCCCCTCCTCGTGCCAGCCCTGCACCCTACCTACCGCTCGCGCAAGCTGCCGTCTCTGACGCCCGTGGATGGAGGGTGGGGGTGTGCGGGTGGTGGGGTGCTTACCCACCTCTGGCTTTCGGCGGTGGGGGGAGGGTTGGTTAGTGGCAGGGAGGGAGCGAACAAACTGCCTGCCGGGATCCTTTGCGCGCACGCGCGAGCGTGTTTAATTTTAAAATCGCTCCAAGCGGGGGCTAATAAACACCCTTGTTACTTTACACCATCCACCTCCCTATGAGCCACATCACCTGACGGGGGTGCGCCAGCTCCCCTCTCTGAGACCGTTGCCCCCCAGTGCAGCTCCGGGCTGGCGGGGCAGGGTATGAGCGTCGGGAGGTGAGGTGCCAGAAACCCCGGGAATCGGGGGGAGATGGTTGAGTCCTGCCTCCTCACCTCCCCCCCTGCCGCTTCCCCCACCCGAGCCGCTGGCAAGGCCTGGGCAGCTGCGCTGGTACCCAGACAGCGGGCACAGACCCTAACCGCGCCTTTCAGGCCGGCCATTCCTCTGCCGCCCCCCACTCCGCCCAGTGGTGGGCCTAACACATCTGCATTAATGCCGTTTTATTTAGACGTTTCATTTATAAGGTGTCTCTCTTAATTTTAGTGTGTTCTCTCAGCCGTTTCTTCTTGTAAAAAGCATAAAAATACATAAAATCATTAGTTTGTAACAAGCTTCATAGTCTTTAAAAGGTTTGAGTTTTGCCTCTCTTTGGCTGCTGGTCAGAAGCAAGTACAGTCGAGTATCTCCTTTCTCCAAAACCCTTGGGGCCAATCGCGTTTCAGATTTCAGGTAATTTCGGATTTCGGAAACCACACATCAACTTCCATGACAGTATAATAAGCCTAGGCTAGCTGTAGTCTGAAGTAAATGAAATGGCTAGAGACGTAAGGTGTATCACAATAATAACTGCAGGGTACTGTAATAAGTTTCTTTTTTGACATCGCAAGGTAAACAGTGCAGACAAACGTCTAGACTTCCCGCGCTAAAGGTCGATGAGGTTCAAAAAAAAGTGCAGTTTTTGGATGTGTTCGGATTGACGGATAAAGGATACTCGACATATAATTAGCAGCGGGCGAGGGGGTTCGGGAGGAGGTAGGCAATGTATAACGTATATTTTTTTTTGAAAAAGAAAATAACTTGCCATTTTGAACCCTCGCTCCGCTTGCGTTTCCCGTGTCAGCAAACACACAATGGTAAAAGCTCATGTAAACACGTCACGCTGTTCACGGCTCCTCCGCCGCGCCGTGCCCCCCCCCCCCCCCTCCACCACCACCACCCCGAGAATTGCAGAATGGAAACTGGGAGCCACAATGAAGACTTGTTGTGGCTCTCCAGCCTTTGGCATTGGCGAGCGTGAATGCTGCAAGTGATGGGCCCGGGCCTCTGCGAATCTCTTCAGCGGGAGCGGCGTCCTCCTGTCCCGTCATCGTAATTTCGGCGGGAGCTGCCCCCCCCACGTGAGTGGACAGGTGAGGTGAGCGTTCTGCTGAAAGCCAAGTCTCCAAACTGCAGGGAAATTTCTTTATTTCTACATGTGCGGCAGAGATTGTAAGTTTTGATAAAGCATGTGCAGGCAGAGTAGATGATAGAGTACTTGCAGGAGCCTGAAAGAAACTCCTGTGAATTATGTTATTTTAACCTGTTCAAATTGAATTCCACTCTCCTGGTATATGTTAGGAAGAACTAGACAGAGTTTTCGATTCTCCTCCCCCTCCCCAACTCATTCTGCAAAGGACCTTTGCATTTGTCACACACAACAAGAAAGGTAGGCTGTGACAATTGCTTTAACTTAATCCAGTGTCAAATCCAGTGTGGCTCAGCGAGTTGCCCTCTCGTCTCTGATTCAGAAGCCTCTCCAGAGACCCGAGCTCAAAATTTAGGCCAGCACTCCCAGTGTGCTACTGAGGGAGCACCTCAGTGTCGGAGGGTCAGTACTGAGGGAGCGCCGCACTGTCGGAGGGTCAGTACTGAGGGAGCACCGCATTGTCGGAGGGTCAGTACTGAGGGAGCGCTGCACTGTCGGAGGGTCAGTACTGAGGGAGTGCCGCACTGTCGGAGGGTCAGTGCTGAGGGAGCGCCGCACTGTCGGAGGGCCAGTATTGAGGGACCGTCGCACTGCCTGTAACCTCCTCCAGCCCCTACCACCCTCCCTATCTCTGTCACCTCCTCCAGCTTTTACAACCCCCCACACCATGTCTGTAACCTCCTCCAGCTCCTAGATCCCTCCCTATCTCTGTCACCTCCTACAACCCTCTGAGACATCTGCGCTCCTCCAATTCCGGCCTCTCGAGCATCCCCTCAATTTCCATCGCTCCACCGTTGGCGGCCGTGCCTTCAGCTGCCTGGAGCGCTAATATCTGGAATTCCCTCCCTAAACCTCTCCGCCCCTCTCCTCTAAGACGCTCTTTAAAACTGACCTCTGAACTTTTGGTCGCCTGTCCCTAAAAGCCCCTTTAAATGTGGTTTGGTCCCAAAGGTTGTCAGGCGCGGATCATGTGGGAGTGTCTTGGGAAATTTACTCTCTTGATGGCTGAGCTGCAGACCCTCCCCACGCCCCCGCCCAACGGGATCTCGCCCTTGTTTCCAGCGTCCAACCGGCAGGGCTGGCTATCGAACAACCTCCACGTGGGGAGCCCAGGGAGCAACAATCCACTTCTGTGTTTCTTTGTTTGCTTGTTCAACCAGAGGGGTGAAGGTCAGCCCGCTGTTTAATTGACTTAACGTCTGGCTGTGCGCCGGGAATCTGGCCCAGGCAGGCCCAACGCTGCTCGGGTGAGCGACTGATCTCCGAGCCTTCTGGGTTGGCCGTGTTTTGGGGGTTGGATGGTAGCTGGGAGAATAGGAGGCGGCACGCCTATCGAGCGAGTGAGGGGTGCAGGAGGTGGGCAGTCTGCAGCCAACACTCGGACTGGGGTTGGGGGCGGTGGTGAGGATTAAGTGTTGGACCCAGCCAGCCGGGAGTTAACTTGCCCCAATCGGGATGAACTTGTGCGACCGGTAAGTGTTCGAGGACTTGTTACGCCCGTGCTTTGTTGCAAAGGGATGTAAAAGTAAGGAAGTGTTGCTATGCACGTACAAGGGGCCTTGGTGAGACTGCATCTGGAGTGCTGTGTATAGCTCTGGTCTCCTTAAGGATATAAAAGCAATTCAGAGAAGGTTCATTAGTCTTGATTCCTGAGATGAAGGTGTTTGTAGAATCATGCAGCACAGAAGGTGGCCATTCAGCCCATCAAAATCTTGTTCAGAAAAAGCTTGTAAGGACAAGCCCAGCAATTACAGACCAGTCAGTTTCACTTCGGCGGTGGGGAAGCTTCTAGAAGCAATAATTTGGGATAGAATTAATGGCCACATGGGAAAATGTGTGCTGATTAGGAAGATTCTTAAGGGAGAATCATGTTTGACTAACTTGCTGGAGTATTTTGAAGAGGTGACAGAGAGGGTTGATGAGGGTAATGCTGTTAATGTGGTGTACATGGACTTCCAAAAGGCATTCGATACAATGTCGCACAACAGACTTGAGAAAAGTTATTGCTCATGGAATTAAAAGGGACAGTAGCAACGTGGATACAAAATTGGCTGAGTAGTAGGAAACAGGGAGTAATGGTTAATGGATATTTTTCGGGCTGGAGGAAGGTTTGGAGTGGAGTTCCCCAGGGGTCGGTATTGGGACCTTTGCTTTTCCTGATGTATATTAATGATCTAGATCTTGGTGTGCAGGGGACAATTTCACAGTTTGCAGATGTTACAAAACTTGGAAGCATTGTAAACTGTAAGGAGGACAGTGTAGAACTTCAAAAGGGCATAGACAAGTTGGTGAAATGGGCAGCTAGGTGGCAGATGAAGTTCAATGCAGAGAAGTGTGGAGTGATTCATTTTGGTAGGACGAGACATGGAGAGACAATATAAAATAAGGAGTACAACTCTAAAGGGTGTGCAGGAGTAGAGGGACCTGGGTGCGTATTGGCATTGGTCATTAAAGGTGGCAGGACAGGTAGAGAGAGCAGTTAATAAAGCATATAATATCCTAGGCTTTATTAATAGGGGCATAGAGTAGAAGAGCAAGGAGGTTATGCTGAATTTGTATCAGACACTCGTTAGACCTCAGCTGGAGTATTGTGTACAGCTCTGGGCACCACACTATAGGAAGGATGTGAACATATTGGAGAGAGCGCAGAAGAGGTTTACAAGAATAGTTCCAGGGATGAGACACTTCAGTTATGAAGACAGATGGGAGAAGTTGGGACTGTTTTCCTTGGAGAGGAAAAGGCTAAGAGGAGATTTGACAGAGGTGTTCACAATCATGAGGGGGTTGGGCAGAGTAGACAGAAACTGTTCCCACTCGTAAAAGGATGGAGAACAAGAGGGCACCGATTTGAAGTGATTTGCAAAAGAAGCAAATGCAATGTGAGAGAAAACTTTTCCACACAGCAAGTGGTTCAGGTCTGGAATGCACTGCCTGGAAGTGTGGAGGAGACAGGTTTAATCAAGGCATTCAAGAGGGCAATAGATGATTATTTAAATAGAAACAATGTGCAGGGTTACGGGGAAAAGGCAGGAGAGTAGCACTGAGCCATTACGTTCATTCGGAGAGCTGGGGCGGACACGATGGGCCGAATGGTCTCCTCCTGCACTGCACTGTAACAGTTCTGTGATTCTGAGGACTGCAGCGGTTCAAGAAGGTAGCACATCCACCACCTTCTCAAGAACAATTAGGGATGGGCAATAAATGCTAGCCTAGCCAGTGATACCCGCATCGCAGAATCTCACAGTGCAGAAGAGGCCCTTCGGCCCATCGAGTCTGCATCCTATGAACAAATTAAAAAGGCCTGGGCCAGCTCTTTGCAAGAGCTATCCAATTTGTGCCGCTCCCCCCTGCTCTTTCCCTGAAGCCTGTAAATTGTCCCTCTTCAAGTATTTATCCAATTCCATTTTGAAACTACTATTGAATCTTCCTCCTCCGCTCTCCCAGGCAACGTCTTCCAGATCAGAGCAACTCGCTGCATAAAAACATTTCACCACCTCTCCTCCCTTCTGGCTCTTTCTTACCTTAAACCTGTGTTTTCTGGTTACCAACCAGCGTTCTGCCAGTGGAAACGGCTTCTCCATAAGACATAGGAGCAGAAATTAGGCCATTCGGCCCATCGAGTCTGCTCCGCCATTCAATCATGGCTGATAAGTTTCTCAACCCCATTCTCCCGCCTTCTCCCCGTAACCTTTGATCCCCTTACCAATCAAGAACCTATCTATCTCCCCCCTTATTTACTTCTCAAAACCATTTGTGTTTTTGAGCATCTTTATTAAAACTCCCACGCTCCAGATAAATGCCTACCTGATCCAAGCACAGGACCCCATGGAAAGTTTACGGCACAGAAAGAGGCCACTCAGCCCATCGTGTCTGTGCCGGCTGAAAACGAGCCCCCCCTGCCCCCCAGCCAAACCCCACTTTCCAGCATTTGGTCATAGCCCTACAGGTTACGGCACTTGAGGTGAATATTCAGACGCCTTCTAAACGAGTTGAAGGTTTCTGCCTCGACTACCCTTTCAGTGAGTGAGTGAGTGAGTTCCAGACTGCCAGAACCCTCTGGGTGGAAATATTTTTCCTCATCTCCCCTCTAGTCCTTCTACTTTAAACCTATGCCCCTGAGTCACTAACCTCTCTGCTATAGTAAATAGGCTCTTCCCATCCACTCTGTCCAGGCCTCCTCACAATTTTGTACATCTCAATCAGATCTCCCCTCAGCCTCCTCAATTCCTCACCAGCCTATCCAATCTTTCCTCATCGCTGCAATTTTCCAGTCCTGGCAACATCCTCGTAAATCTCTTCTGTACCCTCTCTAATGGGATGACATCCTTTTTGCAATGTGACCAGAACTGCACACGGTACTCATGTTGTAGCTTAACTAATGTATCATATAGCCCCAGCATAACCTCCCTGCTCTTATATTCTATACCTCGGTTAATAAATGACAGGATTCCATGTGCCTTCTTGACCACCTTAACAACCTGTCCTACAGCCTTCAGGGATCTGTGGACATTCACTCCATGGTCCTTCACTTCATCTACACCTCTCAGTATCCTCCCATTTATTGCTTAATCCTTTGCCTTGTTTGACTTCCCCAAATGCATTACCTCACACTTCTCTGGGTTGAATTCCATTTGCCACATTTCTGCCCACCTGACCAGTCCAGAATTTCAATGGACCTAAGCAATTTTTATTGCGTCACTGTCATGATTCAAGGTTCTTGACCATTTTTCCATAGAAAGAATTTGGAAATGAGATACACTGAAGATAGTCGTTTGGTAGTACAGAACTTGAGTATTGCTGATAAAAGTGACATGTCAAAGCTATTTGTCTTGCATTTGCGTGTACTGGAAGCTACATATATTAATACACAGGGCCCTGTTCTTTGCAGAAAGAAAGAACATGTACACACATTGCGCCTGTTTCAGCTAAACAAAATAAGTGACAGCCATTCGCTGACTCATTCCTCAGGGCAATGCCTTGATCAATCAGGGTCAAGCTGCCTGGTTGAAATCCCAAACAATGCTGGGCAATTAACTGTCAGTCACCGTCAATTAGTGCATTCTCCATGGCAACGCCTCTACCAATCAGAGTCCGCTTGCCAACCAATTAGCAGTCTCTTCTCATGCAGTATAAATTGTTGTTTTCCCCTTATATTGGTATTCTTGCGAAGTGTCCTAAATTCAAGTGGGATCATTCAGGTCTACAAATTTCCTACAGACATATGCTGCAGCTGTTGAGACAGAGAGTTATAATTTAACAACCCTGGCAGTGAGGATCTCTTTACACAATGGCCAGGGACAATAGTTCGTTCCTCATCTCGCCTACGGCTTCCAGCAAACATCCACACCTATTAAAGTTAGGACTGGAATTTATTCAAGGCAAAATTAGACAGATTTTTGATAGACAAGACGTTGAGGGTGGGCAGACGACAAAGCCCAGTTGAGACCACAACCAGATCAGCCATGATCTTATTGAATGGTGGAGCAGGCAGGGCTGAATGGCCTAATCCTGCTCCTAAGTCCTACCTTCCTATGACAGTTAGCCATTAGAACTTAGCATGGATGTCTGCCAAGGTTCTTGAAAATAGGAAGAAGGTGGGCAGGTTTCTGACAGGACAACTGGTGAAACATTAGTCACCTAAGTACTGGACTAGCCATATATATACTGTGGCTACAAGAGCAGGTCAGAGGCTGGGAATCCTGCAGTGAGTAACTCACCTCCTCACTCCCCAAATCCTGTCCTCCATCTACAAGGCACAAGTCAGGAGTGTGATGGAATACTCTCCACTTGCCTGGATGAGTGTGGCTCCAACAACACTCAAAAAACTTGATACCATCCAGGGCAAAGCAGCACCACTTGACTGGCACCCCATCCACAAGCATTCACTCCCTGCACCACCAATGCACAGTCGCAGCAGTGTGTACCATCTACTGCAGCAACTCACCAAGGCTCCTTCGACAGCACCTTCCAAGCCAATGACAATCTAGAAGGACAAGGGCAGCAGACACATGGGAACACCATCGCTTGCAAGTTCCCCTCCAAGCCACACACCATCCTGACTTGGAAATATACCGGCCGCTCCTTCACTGTCGCTGGGTCAAAATCCTGGAACTCCCTCCCTAGCAGCACTGTGGGTGTACCTACACCACACGGACTGCAGTGGTTCAAGAAGGCAACTCACCACCACCTTTTCAAGGGGCAATTAGGGATGGCCAATAAATGCTGGCCTAGCCCGTGAAGCCCACACCCCATAAATGAATTGTAAAAAAACATTGAACTTGAAACGTTGGTAAAATGGCCAACCAAGTTCCTGCTGTCAGAAGTAACAAAAAGGAACGGAAGAAACCCTATGGTCAGGGTCAACCTCGAAGGCCTGGTGAACGAAAGGCCGAGGCAGTTAATGGTGAAAGCCGAGTGCCAACAGGTTGATCCCTTCATCATCTTGGGTCCCTCATCATGGAAGATGCAGAGTTTGCCAAAGATACTCGGGCTAGGCTTAACAAGGGTCATGGCATTGTGAAATCTCACAAAAGAGTATCGAGTTGGCCACAGCATCACGATTACAGTGGAAACTCTTCTTCCAAAAGCCCTTGCGTGGCCGGTGATTATGGCTGTGAAAGCCTGGACCACCAAGTAGAGTGCCGAGGCTCGAGTAAGAGCGTTTGGAATCGATGTTTTGCTGCAGCTGTCCAGGGCCTTGGTGAGACCACATCTGGAGCACTGTGTGCAGCGTTGGCCTCCTTGTTTGAAAGAATATGGACATAATTGCATTAGAAGCAGTTCAGAGAAGGGGCACTTGACTCATTCCTGGGATTGCAGGGGATCTTCTATGAAGAAAGGTTGGGCCTATACCCATGGGAATTGAGAAGAATGAGAGGTGACCTTATTGAAACGTATAAGATCCTGAGGGGGTTTGATAGGGTAGATAACAGGAAGATGTTTCCACTTGTAGGAGCGACTAGAACCAGGGGACACAGCTTAAGAATAAAAGGTCTACCGTTTAAGAAGGAGGTGAGGAGGAATTTCTTCTCTGAGTGTCGTTTGCCTGTGGAATTCTCTTCCACAGAGAGCAATGGAGGCTGGCTCATTGAATGCATTCAGAGCAGAGTTAGACAGATTTTTGATCAAGAAGGGAGCCGTGGGTTATGAGGGGACAGACAGGAAAGTGGAGTTGAGGCTACGATCAGATCAGCCACGATTGTATCGAATGGCAGAGCAGGGCCGAATGGCCTGCTCCTCCTAAGCCCTATGTTCCTATGAAAGGACTCGAGACGGATCACAGCAAAGCGGGCAAGCGAGCGAGTGCTCGAGAAGGCTGGCGTTAAGAGGACCATTTTTGAGGCAGTGATATATCAAGGAAGCTCACAAATTCTGGACATGCGACCTGCACCGGTGGGGAATATTTGGAGAAAGAGAGGCAAAACACCCTGAGAAACGTGCACAAGGAAGACCCAAGGTGGCATGGATGGATTGGCCAGAGTGGACTGGGAGCAGCTACTTTTAGGTAAACCTGCGTCAGGGCAGTGGGACTCATTCAAGAAGGAAATAGGGAGAGTACAGGGCCAACATATTCCAGTAAAGACAAAGGGTGGGACCAACAAATCCCAGGGAACCCTGGATGTTGAGGGATATATAAAAAGAAAAAAGGAGGCTTATGGCAAATACCAAGGGCTCAAAACAGCGGAAGCCCTAGAGGAGTATAGAATGTGTAGAGGGGGAATTTAAAAAAGGAAATTAGGAGAGCAAAAAGGGGGCATGAAAAAACATTGGCAGGTAAAATAAAGGAAAATCCAAAGTTATTTTACAAGTACGTTAAGAGTAAGAGGATAACTAGGGAAAGAGCAGGGCCCATCAAGGACCATAGTGGTAATTTGTGTGTGGAGCCGGAAGACGTATGTAGGGTTCTAAATTAATACTTTGTGACAGTGTTCACAAGTGAGGGGGATGACGTGGGTATGGAAATCAGGCAGAAGGACTGTGATATAATTAAAGAAATTAGCATAGAAAGGGAGGAGGTTCTAAGTGGTCTGGCGGGCTTAAAAGTAGATAAATCTCCAGGCCTGGATGAAATGTATCCCAGGCTGTTGAGTGAGGCAAGGGAGGAGATAGCAGGGGCGCTGGCAATAATTTTCAATACCTCTCTGGTCACAGGAGAGGTGCCAGAGGACTGGAGGACAACCAATGTGGTACTGTTATTCAAGAAGGGAGGAAGGGATAAACCAGGGAACGACAGGCCAGTCAGTCTAACCTCAGTGGTGGGGAAACTATTGGAAGCAATTCTGAGGGACAGAATTAACCTACACTCAGAGAGGCAGAGATTAATCAAGGACAGTCAGCATGGTTTTGTTAAGGGGAGGTCATGTCTGACCAATTTGATTGTATTTTTCGAAGAGGTGACCAGGTGTGTAGATGAGGGCAATGCATTTGATGTAGTCTACTTGGACTTTAGCAAGGCTTTTGATAAGGTCCCGCATGGGCGACTGATAACTAAGGTAAGAGCCCATGGGATCCAAGGCAATTTGGCAAATTGGATCCAGAATTGGCTGAGTGGCAGGAAGCAGAGGGTGATGGTCGAGGGGTGTTTTTGTGACTGGATGCCTGTGTCCAGTGGGGTTCCACAGGGATCGATGTTGGGTCCCTTGCTATTTGTGGTATATATAAACGATTTAGACTTGAATGTAGGAGGGTTGATCAGTAAGTTTGCGGATGACACGAAAATTGGTGGGGTGGTAAATAGTGAGGATAGCCTTAGATTACAGGAGGATATAGACAGGCTGGTCAGATGGGCTGATCAGTGGCAAATGAAATTTAATCCGGATAAGTGTGAGGTGATGCACTTGGGCAGGACAAACAAGGCATGGGAATACATGATGAATGGTAGGACCCTGGGAAGTAACGAGGATCAGAGGGACCTTGGTGTGCATGTCCACCGGTCCCTTAAGGTAGCAGGACAGGTAGATAAGGCGACTAAGAAGGCAAATGGGACACTTGCCTTTATTAGCCGAGGCATAGACTATAAGAGCAGGGAGGTTATGCTGAAACTGTGTAAAACACTGGTTAGGCCACAGCTAGAGTATTGCGTGCAGTTCTGGAATCCGCATTATAGGAAGGATGTGATTCCATTAGAGAGAATGCAGAGGAGATTTACCAGGATGTTGCCTGGGCTGGAGAGTTTTAGTTATGAGGAGAGGCTGGATAGACTGGGGTTATTTTCCCTGGAGCAGAGGGGGGACATGATTGAGGTGTATAAAATTATGAGGGGCATAGATAGGGTAGACAGGAAGGAACTTTTCCCCTTGGTGGAGGGATCAATAACCAGGGGGCTTAGATTTAAGGTAAAGGGCAGGAGGTTTAGAGGGGATGTGAGGAAGAATTTTTCCACCCAGAGGGTGGTGGGGATCTGGAACTCACTGCCTGAAAGGGTGGTAGAGGCAGAAACCCTCATAACATTTAAGAAGTAATTGGATGTGCACTTACAATGCCATGGCATACAAGGCTATGGGCCTAGTGCTGGAAAATGAGATTAGAATAGTTAGGTACTTGTTTGACCGGCGCAGACTCGATGGGCCGAAGGGCCTTTTTCTGTGCTGTAGATCTCTATGACACTCACTCTATAGTACCAGAATGTGGACTGGCCTCTCTCCAGGACAGGCAGTGGGGGGCAGCGGAGAATAGAAATCAGTGGGGATAGGTCGTTGGTAGCGCGGACAACCCTTGGAATGAGGGAGGATGAAAGGCGGACAGTGCCAACCAAGCTAAGTGCCTTTCATAATCACGTCATGTCCCAAAGTGGTTTAGAGTCAATGAAGTACTTTTGAAGTCCTATGAGGAAAGGTTGAGTAGGCTGGGCCTATTCCCAATGGAGTTTAGAAGAATGAGAGGTGATCTTATCGAAACATATAAGATTCTGATGGGGGGGCTTGTCGGGGTGGATGCTGAGAGGATGTTTCCCCTCGTGGGGGAATCTAGAACTAGAATAAGGGGTCTCCCATTGAAGACGGAGATGAGGAGGAATTTCTTCTCTCAGAGGGTGGTCAGTCTGTGGAATTCTCTCCCCCCCCCAGAGAGCAGCGGAGGCCGGCTCACTGAATATATTCAAGGCCGAGTGAGACAGATTTCTGTTGGACGAGGGAGTCGAGGGTTATGTGGGGGAAGGCGGGCGGGCAGGAAAGTGAAGTTGAGGCCACAATCAGATCAGCCATGATCTTATTGAATGGGAGAGCAAGCTCGAGGGGCTGAATGGCCTCCTGCTCCTTACGCTTGTGCAAAAGGCAAGCTTTTTTTGTGTTTTTCTTTAAAAGCTCTGACCAAGAGGAAGAAATCAAACTGAACACTGGGATTGCATTGTTAGCATGTTAAAGGCACCTGTGTTTTATTGACCTGCTGCACCGATCAGAGTGACGCGAGAATGACGGATGGTTTGGTTATCCACTGGTGGTTCCTTTTGCTTTTTTCTTTGGTCTCGGCGCTGGGCTTGGGCTTAATTCAACACACTGCTGCCTGTAGGTCCGAATGTTCTCCAGGAGGGTCTTGCGAATGACCCGACCTCCCTTCGCCGGCAGCCCCACCTTCTGACGATCGGCCTCCTGGGCCTTGGGGTGCCGAGGCCAGCCCTGCCTCTGGAGCGCGTGGGAGCTGGTGGAGGGCTGCTTGGGCCTGGAGCCAGCGGACCCGGGTCTTTTCCTGGACACGGCGCCGGCGTCACCGGTGGGCTTTGGGGGCCGCAGTCTCGCCCTAGCCTTGGCCGAACCGGGGCCAAGGTCGCTGTCGGGTTTTGCCGGCTTCTCCTCTGGCTTCTTCACCAAGGTCTTGGGCTTTGCCGGCTTGGATCCCGACGGCTCAGCTTTGCGGGCGCCCGCCGGTTTTGCCTCTGGCTGCTTGGCCTTGCGGTCGCCGGCACCTTTTGATGACACGCCCTCTGGCTCGGACTGGCCCTCTCTGCTGCCAGCAGCCCGCTTGCGACTCTGATCTAGGATCTGGGGCTCCAGCCTTCCATATTTCGCCTGGTAGTAATCAACGAGGATTTTCCTTGTCCCCGGATGAATGACCGACGAGTGCATGTTCTCCAGCAGTATTTCGAAAGGCAGAGTCCCCGGCGGCAAGTGAAGCCCACAGTCCGGGTCCTGCGGGTTGAGAAACCTTCCAAAGGTGGCGGTGTCCGTCATGATCCTGACAAAGTCTTGGAAGTTGACCTCCCTCCCCGAGTTGACGGCGGCGAATTTCACCCTGTCCGGGATGAAGGGGTTGTCCAGCTCGATGGCCAGGCGGTTCATGGTGTTCAGCAAACCCATCGCATCGAGTTGACCCTTGCTGTCCTTGTCAAAGATCTCGAAGACCTCAGTGAACGCCTGAGTCTGCTTGGGCGTCAGGCGCTTTTCCTCATAGTCTTCATCCGGCTCCAAGATGTCCAAGTACTGGATCAGGCTGTACACCGACACGCCCATGAAAGTCTTAGCAATCGCTTCGCTGCTGTCGGCCTTCTTGGACCTCAGCTTTGCACCTTTCTTCTTCCTGTAGTAATAGTCGATTAATGTTGTGGTCGTGTCCTCCGAGAACGCCTGAGACTGCAGCAGCGTGCTGAGTACCTTGAAGAACACTCGATTGTCCACATGGCCCTTCTGCACCTTTGAAGCATCGCAGGTGTTCGGCAGATCTACGATGAACTGGGAGAAGATGTTGTCGTCGGTCATCACTTGCAGGAAGTCGTTGAAGCTCACGTTGCCATCGGTGTCCACGTCCATGTGTTGGAATGCTTGGAGGATGTCGGCCTCCTTCAGCTTAAAGTTCAGGGCGCCCAGAATGGCTTTGAAAGCCTTGACGTCAAATGAACCCGCCGTCATGTCAGTGAGAATGCCATAGACTTGCCGCAAGGCTTCAATCTCATTTGTTGCTGCCTGAAGTGTCAACTGTTCAACTTCTGCCAGTTTTATATCCTCTTCCCCTGGCTCCATCTCACCCCCCTGGACAGGCTCCTTTGTGGCCTCTTTCACCGGCTCCTTCTCGGCCTCTTCCACAGGCCTCATCGTGACCTCTTCCACTGGCTCCTTCGCGGCCTCTTCCCCAGGCTGCTTCTCGGCCTCTTCCACAGGCTCTCTCGTGACCTCTTCCACAGTCTCTCTCATGACCTCCTCCACAGGCTCTCCCGTGACCTCCTCCACAGGCTCTCTCGTGACCTCTTCCACAGGCTCTCCCGTGACCTCCTCCACAGGCTCTCCCGTGACCTCCTCCACAGGCTCTCCCGTGACCTCCTCCACAGGCTCTCCCGTGACCTCCTCCACAGGCTCTCCCGTGACCTCCTCCACAGGCTCTCTCGTGACCTCCTCCACAGGCTCTTTCGCGACCTCTTCCACCAGCTCATTGGCAGCTTCTTCCACTGGCTGGTTCTCGGCCTCTTCCATCGGCTCCTTCGCGACCTCTTCCCCAGGCTCCTTCGCGGCCTCTTCCACGGGCTCTCTCATGACCTCTTCCACCGGCTCTTTCGCAACCTCTTCCTCAGGCTCCTTCGTGGCCTCTTCCACGGGCTCTCTCATGACCTCTTCCACCAGCTCTTTCGCGACCTCTTCCACCGGCTCTTTCGCGACCTCTTCCCCAGGCTCCTTTGCGGCCTCTTCTGCAGGCTCCTTCACGGCCTCTTCCCCAGGCTCATTCGTGGCCTCTTCCACGGGCTCTCTCGTGACCTCTTCCACCGGCTCTTTCGCGACCTCTTCCACCGGCTCTTTCGCGACCTCTTCCACAGGCTCCTTCGCGGCCTCTTCCACAGGCTCCTTCGCGGCCTCTTCCCCAGGCTCCTTCGCGGCCTCTTCCACAGGCTCCTTTGCGGCCTCTTCCACAGGCTCCTTCGCGGCCTCTTCGACAGGCTCCTTCGCGGCCTCTTCCACAAGCTCCTTCGCAGCCTCTTCCACAGGCTCCTTCGCGGCCTCTTCCACAGGCTCCTTCGCGGCCTCTTCCACAAGCTCCTTCGCGGCCTCTTCCACAGGCTCCTTCGCGGCCTCTTCCACAGGCTCCTTCGCGACCTCTTCCACAGGCTCCTTCGCGGCCTCTTCCACAGGCTCCTTCGCGGCCTCTTCCACAGGCTCCTTCGCGGCCTCTTCCACAGGCTCCTTCGCGGCCTCTTCCACAGGCTCCTTCGCGGCCTCTTCCACAAGCTCCTCCGCCTCTTCCTCTATCTGCTTTGCAACTTCTTCCACCAAATCTTGCGCAACCTCTTCCACTGCCTCCTTCAGGGTCTCTTCTGCCAATTCTTGCCTGGGCGCCTCATGTTCAGTCACCTCGGCCCCCTTGTGCTCTGCCACCTCGTCCCCCTCGAGGCCAGCCACCTCGTCCCCCTCGAGGCCAGCCACCTCGTCCCCCTCGAGGCCAGCCACCTCAGCCCCCTCGAGGCCGGTCTCCCCAGTCCCCTCGAGGCCGTCCACCTCGTGCCCCTCGATGCCGGCCAGCTCGTCCCACTCGAGGCCGGCCAGCGTGTCCCCCTCGAGGCCAGCCACCTCGTCCCACTCGAGACCGGCCACCTCGTCCCCCTCAAGGCCGGCCACCTCCGGACCCTCGAAGCCGATCATCGCGACAATCTCCTCCTCCCTCTTCTCCGCCTCCAGCAGCCTTTCCCTCACTGTGTGGCTCTCCATCAGCTTGTCCCCATCCCCTTTCATCATCTGCCCCAGTTTCTCCACCACATCGGCCACCACATGATCATCCTGCATCATCATCTTCTCGTCCATCACCATCTTCTCTATGACGTTGTGCATCACCTCGCCCACCACCTTCTGCACCGCCTCTACCACGATCGTCACCACCGTCTCGACCTGCTCCTTGGGCACGTCCTCGAACACCTCCCTCCTGCACCCCAGGGAGGGGCAGCTTTTCCCTTGGGTGTCACACTTCAGGATCGACTTCCTCTGCGGCTCCCTGGCCACCTCTTGTTCCTGGTGCTGCTGTACCGTCTGCTTGGCATTCTCCTCCCTCTCCAGCTCGCCCACCTTCTTGGCCATCAGCTCCAGGGTCTGGTCGATCTCCTCCACGTCGTCGATGATTTTCACCACCGCCTCCTCCGTGTTCTCCATCACCTTCAGCTTCTTGCTTTCCCTGCCCCTCTTCCTGTCCCCCAGCCGCTGGATCACCTTCTTCACATTGCCCACCTGTTGACGCTGCTCCTCCTTCTTCCTCGTGCTCCATTCTGCCCGGTTGTTGCCGGCTTTCTTCGTCACGCCCCCCTTGTTTTGCCCCTCGCGCTTTGCCTCCCCCACCATCTCCGCGTCCCCTCCTTTACCTTCTCTGCTCCTCCCACAGCTGCACGGCGAGGGCTGACCTGTCCTGTTCGAATGTCCCGGCCGCCACCAGATGAGTGTGCAAAGCGTTCTCTCATTTAAGCTCTGTGGATATCATTCACTGTCGAGAGGCTGTCTTGAGTACGAGGCCCTGCATTTCTCAGCCCCAGTTTCCTGCAGGGGACCTGGCCTTGGACAGTTGCATTGCCTGACCTCAGACTGTCTCCCAGTTTCTCTATATCTTTACCCCTCTGATGTCACGCACCAATTGTCCTTCATTATTGACGTAATGTCTCAACAAACTCAGTGCAGTTGCTGGCAGGCCTGCTCTCATCGGCTAATCGCACTTAGATGAAAACCCCTCACAGGCTGGTTGAAACCACCATCGCTGCCCCTGACTTACCACTCCATGATGACCTGCTCAACCCACTTGCCGACGCCCATCCCTGAGCAAGATCTACCAGCAAACGCCCTCTAGATCGAGGAATGGGAAACGTGGGAAGTGACGAACAAGCTCCTTGTGGCAAACCCCATCAGTCGAATGGCATACATACAGACGTACATACGAGCATTTGAACTAGGAGCAGGAGTAGGCCACTCGGCCCCTCGAGCCTGCTCCGCCATTCAGTAAGATCCTGGCTGATCTGATTGTAACCTCAACTCCACATTCCCACCTACCCCTTATAACCTATCACACACACCACCCCTCACCCCCGTTTATCAAGAATCTATCTACCTCTGCCTTAAAAATATTCAAAGACTCTGCTTCCACTGTCTTTTGAGGAAGAGAGTTCCAAAGACTCTCGACCCTCTGAGAGAAAAAATTTCTCCTCATCTCTGTCTTAAGTGGGCGACCCCTTATTTTTCAACTAGTTCTAGATTCTCCCACAAGAGGAAACATCCTCTCCACATCCAGCCTGTCAAGACCCCCTCAGGACCTTTAAAGGTTTCGATAAAGTCGCCTCTCACTCTTCTAAACAAGCCTAGCCTGTCAAACTTTTCCTCATAAGACAACCCGCCCATTCCTGGTATTAGTTTAGTAAACCTTCTCTGAACTGCTTCTAACCCATTTACATCCTTTAAATAAGGAGACCAGTACTGTAGACAATAATCCAAATGTGGCCTCACCAATGCTCTGTCCAACTGAAGCATAACCTCCCTACTTTTGTATTCAATTTCCCTCGCAATAAATGATAACCTTCTATTAGTTTTCCTAATCATTGCTGTACCTGCATTTCGAGCCTTTTGTGACTCATGCGCTAGGACGCCCAGATCCCTCTACGCCTCAGGCTTTGAACTACCACAGCAAGAGCGGTCATTTGCTAAGTAGATTCGGGACGGGCCAGGACTGCCTGTGCGGCCAATCTCCATCGCTGGGACCTCAGTACAAATCCCTGATGCCCTTGTGGAAAGGCACAAACAATGCTGCACATCAACGAGGAGCGTCCGCTCTACGGACTCGCCACCTTAAACTCAGCAAACGAGGAGGCAATCGCTTGGATACGTGTTCATGAAATAAATGAATAAAATTTGCCTGGTCGGGACCGCTTAAGAACGCAGCGACAACTGCCTTCGTACGCCACCTTTAACCTGGCAAAGGTGCCCCAAGCATTCCCCCACAGGAGGGGATTCTCAAACAAGAATTTGACCCAGTGCCACAGGAGGAGGCGTTAGGGACAGGTGACCAAAAGCTTGGTCCAAGAGGTCGATCTTGAAGAGGTTGAGAGGCTGAAAGGGTGAGGGGAGGGAATTCCAGAAAGCCTTGGGCTCCCAGAGTGCTGACGGCAGAGGGGCCTGCTGATGGTGGTGATAATTAGGACAGAGATGAGGAGAAATGTTTTTCTCGCAGAGGGTTGTGCGACTTTGGAACTCTCTGTCTCCGATGGCGATGGAGGTCATTGAATATTTTTTAAGGCGGGTGGATTCTTGCTGGGGCAAGGGAATCGAAGGTTATCGGGGGCGGATGGAAATGGGGAATTCAAAAGGCGAACAGATCAGCCATGATCTGAGGGAAATGGTGGAGCAGGCTCAAGAGGCCGATGGGGCTACTCCTGCTCCTCCTATTTGGTATGTTTGTACAATGGCTGCCCTTCATGTTCGAAGGAGACAATGGACGTGCAGACTCGTCAACAATGAACACGGAGGTCCCAGTCTGGATGCACAGAGTTGGCAATAGTTGGGGCATTTTAACTCATATTTTTGTGACATGGGCAGATGCTGCTCTATGACATTGTTGACTTCGATTCTTTTGTAAAGTGACACAATCCCTACCCGTCAGGGCTCTCCAGCAAGTTCCCTCGCGCGCCGATTCCTCCCAGCTAATCAGGCTCGATGCCGCACCACTTCAGATTCCCCTTAAGCGTGACTCTGTAACGCTTGTGTTGGCCGGCCTTGGTCTCTTTTGCCAGACGCTAGGCCCCGAAGGCCGGGCGGCCTATGGTAGAGCGACGGGAGTCAGAGGGGGGCGGCGCACGAGGCCCGAATTGGAGGAGCGCAAGAGGGCTGAGGGCTCCGGTGAGCGGGGGGACTCTGAGTTAAAAGGAGCGGATTGAGGCCTTGGCGGGATTTGGAAAACAAGCTTTAGAATTTTAAAACCGAGGCGTTGCCGCACTGGGTGCCCAGTGTCGATCAGCGAGCGCAGGAGGCGATGGATGAATGGGCCTCGGTGCGAGTTAGGACACAGGGGCAGAGTTTTGGAAAAGGCCAAAGATTTTGTCGGCCAGAGTTGCCCGTTAGGTTGCAAACTGGCCGGCTGCAGTCAACGTATCGCACACACACCTCAGCCTGTACATGAACGGGGCCTGTACTCATTGGTGTTTAGAAGAACGAGAGGTGATCTTATTGAAACGTATAAGATCCTGAGGCAGTTGGGTGGGGGGTGGGGCTTGACGGGGTAGATGCTGAGAGAATGTTTCCCTCCCTCGTGAGGGAATCTAGAACTAGATGAGCACAGTTTCAAAATAAGGGGTCTCCCATTGAAGACGGAGATGAGGAGGAATTTCTCCTCTCAGAGGGTGGTCAGTCTGTCTCAGTCAGTGGAGGCTGCCTCATTGAATATATTCAAGGTCGAGCCAGACAGGTTTTTGATCGACAAGGGAGTTGAGGGTTATTGGGGAGGAGAGGGAAGGGGGGCAGACAGGAAAGTAGAGTTGAGGCCACAATTAGACTAGCCAAGATCGTATCGAATGGCAGGGCAGGCCCAAGGGGCTGAATGGCCTACTCCTGCCCCTAATTCTTATGTGCAGGAGCAGAGCAATCCGAGGCTAGTGGCGTGTTGCAGTTTGCAGTCGCAAAATACACTTTTTACATGCGTGTTGTAGTCTGGAGCTATGGACGGTGATGGTAGATTTCCTTTCCTTTTCAATTTCCTTTCCATCACATGGCTGACCAGGAACCTCTCCCGCTCTTACCGCCTGCCATTGGCGTGTGTGTTTGACGGATTCACACGTCGATAATAAACCTTGTTTGGCCACGTTTGAACTCCCGTGGCCGTCAAGCCCTGGAGTGGAACTCGAACGGGGAGCCTCTAACTCAGAGATAGGGACACTCCCCACTGCGCCACAGGACATCCTTGTTCTAGGGGTGCACATTCAAAAATCATTAAAGGCAGCAATAGAGATTATTAATAAGTTTAATAAGGCCATAAAATAAAATACAAAGCACTGAGGATCGTTTCTAGAGTGATTGAAGCAGCAAAGTTCCATTAAACTTGCAATGAGCCTTGGTTAGACCACACTTGGAGAACTGTGCACTGTTGTGGTCTCCATATACCTCGGTGAGACCACACCTGAAGCACTGTGCACAGTTCCAATCTCCATATCCCTCGGTTAGACCACACTTGGAGCACTGTGCACAGTTCTGGACTCCATATACCTCGGTGAGACCACATTTGGAGCACTATGGAGTTCTGGTGTCCTTATCCCTTGGTTAGACCACACTTGGAGCTCTGTGCACAGTTCTGGTCTCCCTATCCTCAGTTAGATAACGCTTGGAGCATTGTGCACAGTTCAGATCTCCATATCCCTCAGTTAGACCACACTTGGAGCCCTGTGCACAGTTCTGGTCTCCATATCCCTTGGTTAGACCACATGTGGAGCCCTGTGCACAATTCTGGTCTCCATATCCCTTGGTTAGACAATACTTGGAGCACTGTGCGCAATTCTGGTCTCCATATCCCTCAGTTAGACCACATTTAGAGCATCGTGCACAGTTCCGGTCTCCATATCCCTTGGTTAGACCACACGTGGAGCACTGTGCACAGTTCTGGTCTCCATATCCCTTGGTTGGACCACACCTGGAGCACTGTGCACAGTTCTGGTCTCCAGATCCCTCTGACCATGGGTGGAGCACTGTGCACAGCTCCAGTCTCCATATCCCTTGATATCCAGTTTCCAGATTATAAAAAATGATATAGAGGCACTGGAGAAAGTGCAAAAGGAGATTCACAAGGCTGGTACCAGAACTGAGAGGTTATAGCTATCAGGAAAGATTGGACAGGCTGGGGGCTCTTTTCTCTGGAAAAGAGAAGACTGAGGGAGTGACCTGATCGAGCTCCTTAAAATGATGAAGGGGGTTTCGATAGGATGGCCATAGAGAAGATGTTTCCACTTGTGGGAGAGACCAGAACCAGGGGGCCATCAATATAAGACATTCACTAATAAGCCCTTTGGATGAGGCTAACTAGTGTGGTATAATATAATGCATGGCAACGCATAAGGATTAGGAGCAGGAGTAGGCCATTCGTCCCCTCAACCCTGCTCTGCCAGTCAATAAGATCATGGCTGATTTCTACCTTAACGCCACTCTCCCCACCTCCCTCAATTCTCTTAGACCCCACAAACCCATCGGCCTTGGCCTTGCCTGCACTCAGTGGCCGGGCACGCACAGCTCATGGTGCCTCGTAGCGCGAATAGCCCACGCCTTGCATCGGGCACCAACGCTGGACAACAAGAATGACTTTGCATTCGTGCGGCGTCTTTCGAGGTCGAAGAACGCCCCACCCCCCCCAAGGTGCTTTGGAGCCACTGGAGCACCTTTGCGGTACCCTCGCGGCAAAATTGCCCCACTGGCTGCAAAGGGCTTCGGGCCGGGAAAGGCACTATAGAAATGCCAAGTTCCTCCCTTCCATGCGGATTTGAAGCATGGGACGTGTCTCCCCTCTGATGTGGTCGGAGCAATAAAGCTGTCCGCAATCTACGAGGCCCAAGTCAAGGGTGCGATGGGATACTCTCCACTTGCCTGGGTGAGTGCAGCTCCCACAACACTCAAGAAGCTCGACACCGTCCAGGACAAAAGCAGCCCCGCTTGATTGGCACCCCATCCACAAACATTCACTCCCCCCCACGACCAACAAACACACAGGGGCAGCAGTGTGTGTACCATCTACAAGGTGCACTGCAGCAACTCGCCAAGACTCCTTCAACAGCGCTGCCCAAACCCACAACCTCTACCGCCTAGAAGGACAAGGGCAGCAGACACATGGGGAACACCACCACCTGCAAGTTCCCCTCCGAGCCCCACACACCATCCCGACTTGGAAATATATCGGCCGTTCCTTCGCCGCCGTGTCAAAATCCCGGAACTCCCTCCCTAACAGCGCTGTGGGTGCACCTACACCACACGGGACTGCAGAGGATCAAGAAGGCAGCTCACCATCACCTTCTCAAGGGGGAAATGAGGGATGGGCGAAAACTGCTGGTCTAGCCAGCGACACCCACATCCCGTGAATAAATTTTTAAAAATCTCTCGTATCAAATGAGAAAGCGGTGAACTTTTGGCAGAGTGTAATGGATGTTTATTTGTTACATAGGGAAGAATATTTAACATAACTCAAGTTAGACTAACGTAGGGTAAGGGGTGGGGGAACATGGTTTGGTTTCAATTCTGCGCTACCTGCTGTGCGTCATTTCTACCTTGTTCCTCATCGTCCTCTCTGACCTCCGGATGTCTCTGGGCGTTTTGCCCCCTGTGGCGGGCTCCTGCATACTCCTGGAATACCTGCTGGAAGTACGGGTCCCTTATGGCCGGCCTGAACTGCTGGTGGCGCTGGCCTTTGCTCCTACGGGCCTTACTCCTGGGCGCCTTGGCCTGCCTCTGCAGCCTCTGGATGTCCATGGACCTGGCGGATCTCCTCAGCACGATGGTGGCCTTCCGCGTCTCCCGGGCCTCCTTCCCCGGCTCCGCGTCTGGCTCCCACTCCCCGTCAGCGTGCGGAGGGGCCAGGGGCTGCTTGGCTCGCCTCTGGGCAGGGCCGGGCAAGAGGTGCAGCGACTCCCTGAATTTCTCGTGGTAGAAGCTGGTGATGATCCCCTTGCTCCTCCCCCTGAGGGCAGGCGTGGCCAAGAGCTTCAGGAGGACCTGGAAGAACAGCAGCTCGGGGGACCTCGGGGACTTGCACTCCAGGCACTGCGGTGCCATAAACTGGGTGAACGTGCTGGGATTGGACATGATGGTCAAGAAGGTCTCGAAATCCACCTCCTTGCCTGAATTAAGGGCGGGGAACTTCATGTCATCGGGAATAAGAGGGTTTTTCAGAGGGATCTGCATTTGGTACATCACGCTCAACAAGTCGGTGGTGCCAACGCAGCCCTCATGGTCTCCAACCAGCATCTGAAACACTTCGTAGAATGCCACCACCAGCCTGCCAGGCAGGTATCGACCCTGGCTTTGCTCCTCTGGCCCCGAGGACTCGATCAGAGCCTGAATGCTGCGCAGCGACATGCCCAAGAAAGTGCTGCCAGCCTTCGGCTGCCCGGCCGCCCGGTCGCCCTTGGCGCTCGGACCCGGCTTTTGCCACTTCAGGTAGTAGTAGTGGGTGATGCTCCTGATCGAGTCCTCCGAGATCACCTGGCGGCTGAGGAACCGGAGCAGGATGTCGAAGAAGACCGTGTCGCCCACGTAGCCTTTCTGGAGCTCGCACGCCGGGCAGCTGTTGGGCAGCTCGGCGACGAACTGCAGGAAGAGGTGGGCGCTGGTCATGGCCCGGCAGAAATCACCGAAGCCCACTTGGCCGTCCCTGTTGCTGTCCAGCCGCCAGAACGCCCTGTGGGCCTTGGCCTCGCTCGTCGCGAGGTTTTCCGTCCTCAGCAAGGACTGGAAGCCTTGGAAATCGATCGCGCGGCCAGCCCGCTCCAGGATGAGGTCGAAGACTTGGCGAAATGCCTTCTGTTGGTTTGGCGTTGAGGGAGGTTCCGTGGGCTCCGGAGCTCTCTCCTTGGCCTCCTTCACCCTTTGGCCCGTTGCTCCTCCTCCGAAGTCTGCTACCTCCCTCCCATTCTCTCCCTCCTTTGCCCTCCTCGTGGCCTTCCCCGCCGCCCTCTCGTCCCCCTTCCCTCCCCCCTCCGGCCCCTCGCTGGTGATGTCCTGCGCCCTCCTCAAGTCTTCGAGCTTCCCCATCACCTCCGCCACGTTCAGCTTCTCCACCAGTTCACCCACCACCTTCTCCACCACCTTCACCACCACCGTCACCACGTTTTCCACCTTTGCCAGATGGCTCTCCCCGCTCTGGTTCGCCTCGGCTCTCTGCTGACAGCTCCCTACCCTTGTGCCGTCCCTAGTCTTCGGGTGTTCCGTCTCCCTTTTCGTTCTTTCCTCCCTCTTCCTCTCTCTGTCGTCTACCACTGCCTGGCCCACTCCTTCTCTCTTGTTCTCCCTTCTCGGCAACATTTCTGTCTCTTTTCAGCCTTTCCCTCAAACCGTTCTCCCCTCTTCCCTTTGAACCTCCCTCCCTTCACCCACCGCTTGGGAGTCAACAAAACTCTTCCATTTCTGGAGTAGAGTTTCCACGATTAATGAGGCTCAACTGATTGCATGGCAAGTGAACACCATATACCCTCACTCGCTCATCAGGGTTTCTGCTGTATATAAAGTATTTCTTTCTGATGTCTTATTTTGCAGCTTTTTCTGTAGCTTGAAGCCCTGATGTCACACAACTATTGTCTCTCATTAATGCCTTATACCCTCAGTTGCCCTTCATCATCGCTAACAAAATAATCTTGCAAAGGCAGCATCTTTAACTTAAAAGCCTCTTGGGTTCACTGGGTGTGGTGGTTGTAGTGGTTATTACGCCGCTGGACCCAGTGATCCAAAGTGGAGTATCCCACCGGAGCGGGTGGAGAGATTGTGAAATGAAACCATAAGGGGGAAGGAACCAATGATTGGAATTGGTAAGCGTGGCCGGAAACGTGGCCATCCAGGAGACCAAAGGGGCCGTCAGGGGAGGAAAGCTGTTCTTCCTATTCTCCTGATCTGATCTGGGCACTCGTGGCTGTCATCCCTGGCCTTATCATTCGCACCCCCCAACCCGCACCCCAACTCTCCACCAGCTCCTACAACCCTCCCTATCTCTGTAACCTCCTCCTGCCCCGACAACCCTCCCTATCTCTGTAACCTCCTCCAGCCCCTACAACCTTCCCTATCTCTGTAACCTCCTCCTGCCCCGACAACCCTCCCTATCTCTGTAACCTCCTCCAGCCCCTACAACCCTCCCTATCTCTGTAACCTCCTCCTGCCCCGACAACCCTCCCTATCTCTGTAACCTCCTCCAGCCCCGACAACCCTCCCTATCTCTGTAACCTCCTCCAGCCCCTACAACCCGCCCTATCTCTGTAACCTCCTCCAGCCCCTACAACCCTCCCTATCACTGTAACCTCCTTCACCCCCGACAACCCTCCCTATCACTGTAACCTCCTTCACCCCCTACAACCCTCCCTATATCTGTAACCACCTCCAGCCCCTACACCCCTCCCTATCTCTGTAACCTCCTCCAGCCCCTACACCCCTCCCTATCTCTGTAACCTCCTCCTGCCCCTACAACCCTCCCTATCTCTGTAACCTCCTCCAGCCCCGACACCCCTCCCTATCTCTGTAACCTCCTCCAGCCCCTACAACCCTCTCTATCTCTGTAACCTCCTCCAGCCCCAACCTTCCCTATCTCTGTAACATCCTCCAGCCCCTACGACCCTCCCTATCTCTGTAACCTCCTCCAGCCCCTACAACCCTCCCTATCCCTATCTCTGTAACCTCCTCCAGCCCCTACAATCCTCTCTATCTCTGTAACCTCCTCCAGCCCCTACAACCCTGCCTATCTCTGTAAACTCCTCCAGCCCCTTCGGCCCTCCCTATCTCTGTAACGTCCTCCAGCCCCTACGACCCTCCCTATCTCTGTAACCTCCTCCAGCCCCTACGACCCTCCCTATCCCTATCTCTGTAGCCTCCTCCAGCCCCTATGACCCTCCCTATCCCTATCTCTGTAACCTCCTCCAACCCTCCAAAATTTCTGCCCTCCCTCCAATTCCGGCCTCTCGAGCAATCCCCCGATTCCCATCGCTCCACCATTGGCAGCCTTGCCTTCAGCTGCCTGGGGGGCCCTCAACTGAAACTGCCTCCCGATAGAATCTGTCCCTATTTCTTAAGACCAACTTCTTTTGACCAAGCTTTTGGACCATCTGTGCTAATATCTCCTTATTTCGCTCAGTGTCAGACTACTATACCTCTGTCCTGTGGAGCAACTGGGGACCCTCTGCTCTCTTTAGGGAGTCAATGAAGGCAGGTTTTTGATCTTCAAGTGAACACACGAGGGTTAACTCGAGATGGGCAATAAATGCCAGCCTTGGCAAGTTGCCTCACAATGAATTTTTTAAAAATCATGTCAGAATTATCTGTCATTGGGAATAAACTCCGAATCACTAAACACTGGAACTGAGTAATGTTCTCATTCTCCGCTACAAGTTCGCCTCTGACGCCCTCCACTGACCTAACTCAACCCTGATTACCCCTCTCGTTCCTAAAGCATAGGTAGGAAGCCTTTACGTATGAGCTAGTTGCTGGAGTAGGCCATTCAGCCCCTCAAGCCTGCTCTGCCAGTCAATAAGATCATGGCTGATTACTACCTTAATGCCACTCTCCCCATCTCCCTCGATTCTCTTAGACCCCACAAACCCTCCTCACTTGGCCTTGCGTGCACTCAGGGTTGTAGGGGCTGGAGGAGGTTACAGAGATAGGCATATGGAGGGTTGTAGGAGCTGGAGGAGGTTACAGAGATAGGGAGGGTCTTAGGGGCTGTAGGAGGTTACAGAGATAGGGAAGGTTGTAGGGGCTGGAGGAGGTTACAGAGATAGGGAGGGGTGTAGGGGCAGGAGGAGGTTACAGAGATAGAGAGGGTTGTAGGGGCTTGTGGAGGTTACAGAGATAGGGAGAGTTGTAGGAGGTGACAGAGGGAGGGTTCTAAGGGCTGGAGGAAGTTACAGAGATAGGGAGGGTTGTAGGGGCTGGAGGAGGTTACAGAGATAGGGAAGGTTGTAGGGGCTGGAGGAGGTTACAGAGATAGGGAGGGTCGTAGGGGCTGGAGGAGGTTACAGAGATAGGGAGGGTTGTAGGGGCTGGAGGAGGTTACAGAGATAGGGAAGGTTGTAGGGGCTGGAGGAGGTTACAGTGATAGGGAGGGTTGTCGGGGCTGGAGGAGGTTACAGAGATAGAGAAGATTGTAGGAGCTGGTGGAGAGTTGGGGTGCAGGGGTGGGGGGGTGCGAATGATAAGGCCAGGGATGACAGCCACGAGTGCCCAGATCAGATCAGGAGAATAGGAAGAACAGCTTTCCTCCACTGAACTATCTCAACCCTGATCACCCCTCTCGTTCCTAAAGCATAGGTAGGAATCCTTTACATATGAGCTAGTTGCTGGAGTAGGCCATTCAGCCCCTCAAGCCTGCTCCGCCACTCAATAAAATCAGGCCTGATCTGATCGTGGCCTCAACCCCACACACCGCCTACCCCTGTTAACCTTTGACTCCCTTGTTAACCAAGAATCTATCTATCTCTGCCTTAAAAATATTCAATGACTGTTACACAATACTCAAGATGTGGCCTCACCAATACCCTATACATCTGTAGCAGATCGCCCCTACTTTTATACTCCGTTCCTCTTGCGATAAAGGCCAATTTTCCATTTGCCTTCCTCGTCGCTTGCTGCACCCGCATTACTAACTTCTTGTGATTCATGTACTAGGACACCCGGATCCCTCTGTACCCCAGAGTTCTGCAATCTCTCTCCCTTCAAATAATATTCTGTGTTCCCGTTCCTCCTGCCAAGACGGGCAATTTTCCCACATTGTGCTCCGTCTGCCAAATTTTTACTCGCTTACTTAACCGATCTACAGCCCTTTACAGCCTCCTCGTGCCCTCTTCACAACTTACTTTCCTTTACAATTTATTCGACGTGTTTGCTCTCATACTTTGAATCCTTCCTGTTTTCCTGTTTTTTTCATTACAGAAACATAGAAACTAGCAGCAGGAGTAGGCCATTCGGCCCTTCGAGCCTGCTCCACCAATCCTTGTATGTACCCATGTTTTAATTCCCATTTCAAATGTGATTTTTAAAAAAAAATATTGTTTTCTCTTTGGATGTGGGTGTCACTTGGCGAGGCTGGCATTTGTTGCCCATCCCTAATTGCCCTTGAGAGCTGAGTGGCTCGCTGGGGCCATTTGAGAGGGGCAGTTAAGAGTCAACCACGTTGCTGTAAGGTCTGGAGTCGCACGTGGGCCAGACAGGGTAAGGACGGTAAGGACTTCCTTCCCTAAAGTTTGCAGCACAGAAAGAGGCCACTCGGCCCATCCTGCCTGCGCCAGCTGGAAAACCCGGTCTAATCCTACCTCCCACCCTTCGGTCCATAGCCCTGCAGGTTACTGCACTCGAGGTGACCCAGAGGCCTTTTAAAAGGGTTGAGGGTTTCTACCTCGACTACCCTTTCCAACCCTCCAGGTGAAAAAAGATTATTTTTCATCTCCCCTCTAATCCTCCTACCATTCACTTTAAAAATCAGAGATTGCATAATGGCCACCATTACTGAGACTGGTTTTCAACCCCAGGTTTTATTAATTGAATTTAAATTCCATTAGCTACCATGGTGGGATTTGAACCCATGTCCCAAGAGTATTAGCCTGGGCTTTTGGATTATTAGTCCTATGACATTATCACTATTGCCACCATCTCCCCCTAAATCATTGTTAGTCATTATCATTATATTGTTTCCCCATTGCTGTGAGTGGGAGTTTACAGTACACAAGTTTGCTGCCCTGTTCCCTACATTATGACGGAAGCGATAGCACGGCAGTAATGTCACTGGACAAGTTCTCCAGAAGCCTGGCCTAATGGTCCCGTGGCATAAGTTCAAATCCCACCATAGCAGCTGATCGAATTTAATAGTTGGTGACATTAAATAAGTATGGGGTTAAAAACCTGGTCATGGTGACCATGAAACTACTGGGCTGTTTAAACATCCATCTGACCCCAGTTCAGGGAAGGAAGCCTCTTGTCCTTTCCTGGTCTGGCCTACACGTAACTCCAGATCCACAGCAATGTGGTTGACCCTTGACTGCTGTCTGAAATGGCTGCCAGCAAGCCACTCAGCTGTAGCGTGAACTGTAGCAGTTCAAGGAGATGGCTTGCTTGCCATTTGGAACGGGCAATAAATGCTGGCCTTGCCAGTGATGCCCATGTCCCACAAGTGAAGGATTGGTGGGTGACTGTAGGCTTGGAGTGCTCATGAAAGGTGCTGCACCTTTCTTTTCTCAAAGTCCACATGCAGCCGCTTAAGAGAGAGGGGAGCAACCAGGATTGAAAAAAAATCCCCTGTGGACAGCCTCACTCCCTACGGCAACACCACCTCAGATTGCACAGCGCTGTTGGGTTAGTCAGGTCTTACGAGAAGGTTTGCCAGACTAGTTCCCGGAATGGGCGGGTTGTCTTATGAGGGAAGGTTGGACAGGCTAGGCTTGTATCCGCTGGAGTTTTAGAAGAGTAAGGGGCGACTTGATTGGAACCTTTAAGATCCTGAGGGGTCTTGACAGGCTGGATGTGGAGAGGATGTTTCCTCTTGTGGGAGAATCTAGAACTAGGGGCTCACTGTTTAAAAGTAAAGGGGTTGCCCACTTAAGACAGAGATGAGGAAACCTTTTTCTATCAGAGGGTCGTGAGTCTTTGGAACTCTCTTCCTCAAAAGGTGGTTGAGGCAGGGTCTTTGAATATCTTTAAGGCAGAGGTAGATTCTTGATAAGCAAGGGTTAGGGGTAGGCAGGAATGTTGGAGTTAAAACTAGATCAGCCATGAACCTTATTGAATGGCGGAGCTGGCTGGAGGGGCCGAGTGGCCTACTCCTGCTCCTAATTCAGATGTTCGTATGTCTTCAGAATGGGTCAGTCCCTTCTGCCCCCTTCGGCACCCTCCCCCCTTCCACACACTGATAAGACAAGCCCAGCAGCGGAGCTGAGGGGAGGGGAGATGGGGAAGGGCAGCTGGGACGGTGCAGCCACTTCCGCGCTTGGGGGCATTGATGCTTCGCTCAATGGGAAGGTCCCATTGCAGGATGAAGACCATTGGCAATGGGTAGGAGCCATGAAAGTTGGGGAGACCTCCTAGTGCTCTACAGTTGGAAACAAGCAGCAGACCTTCCTTTATTACTCCCCCCGCCCTACCCCACCCCCCCACCATCGCCCCATCACTGCAGGTATTCAGCAACAGATCCAGCCTCCCAGCACCTTCACTCATTGAGGCCTCAAAATACCAACATCTTGTATTTATATAGTGCCTTTAACATAGTCCCAAACCACTTCGCAAAAGCATTACCAAACAAAATGAGACCCCGAGCCACGTTCAGGAGATATTAGGGACAGGTGAACAAAAGCTTGGTCCAAGAGGTCGGTTTTTAAGGAACGTCTTAAAAGAGGAGAGAGAGAGGTGGAGAGGTTTAGGGGGGGAATTTTAGAGCTTAGGCCCCCCCCCCAGGCAGCTGAAGGCCTGGCCGCCAATGGTGGAGCGATGGGAATCGGGGGATGTGCAAGAGGCTGGAATTGGAGGAGCGCAGAGATCTCGGAGGGTTGTAGCAGGTTACAGAGATAGGGAGGGTTGTAGTGGCTGGAGGAGGTTACAGAGATAGGGAGCGTTGTAGGGGCTGGAGGAGGTTACAGAGATAGGGAGGGTTGTAGGGGCTGGAGGAGGTTACAGAGATAGGGAGGGGTGTAGGGGCTGGAGGAGGTTACAGAGATAGGGAGGGTTGTAGTGGCTGGAGGAGGTGACAGAGATAGGGAGCGTTGTAGGGGCTGGAGGAGGTTACAGAGATAGTGAGGGTTGGAGGGTCTGGAGGAGGTTACAGGGATAGGGAGGGTTGTAGGGCAGGAGGAGGTTATAGAGATAGTGAGGGTTGGAGGGTCTGGAGGAGGTTACAGGGATAGGGAGGGTTGTAGGGGCTGGAGGAGGTTACAGAGATTAGGAGAGTTGTGGGGCTGGAGGAGGTTACAGAGATAGGGAGGGTTGTAGGGGCTGGAGGAGGTTACAGAGATAGGGACGGTTGTTGGGGCTGGAGGACGTTACAGAGATAGGGAGAGTTGTGGGGCTGGAGGAGGTTACAGAGATAGGGAGGGTTGTTGGGGCTGGTGGAGGTTACAGAGATAGGGAGGGCTGTAGGGGCTGTAGGTGGTTACAGAGAGGGAGGGCTGTAGAGGCTGGAGGAGGTTGAAAATATAGGGAGGGTTCTAGGGGCTGGAGGAGGTTACAGAGATAGGGTTGTAGGGGTGGAGGAGGTTATTGAGATAGGGAGGGTCATAGGGTCTGGGGGCGGTTACTGAGATGGGGAGGATTGTAGGGGCTGGAGGAGGTTACAAATATTAGGAGAGTTGTAGGGGCTGGAGGAGGCTACAGCCATGGGGAGGCCATGGAGGAATTTGAAAGCAAGGGGGAGATTCTTAGAAAGTCAGGGTGTCTCTGGACAAAGCCAATGAGGGTTTCAGCAGCAGGGGAACAGGCACCCATTTTATACAGAGTATTGCCGCCAGTGTGTTCCTGGGTGCAAAGTTCCTGCTACTTGTCCCCTGCAAAGCAGGTCAGCTCCAAGCCTTGATGGAGCAGCCCCTGGTATAGGTAACCCCAGGCTAAGACTGCCAAGTTAGTGCCACTTTGCAAAGAGAGACTACAAGCACTGACACTGTCGAAGGGTCAGTACTGAGGGAGTGCCGCACTGTTGGAGGGTCAGTACTGAGGGAGCGCCAAACTGTCAGACGGTCAGTGCTGAGGGAGCGCTGCACTGTCGGTGGGTCAGTACTGAGGGAGCGCCGCACTGTCGGAGGGTCAGTGCTGAGGGAGCGCCGCACTGTCGGAGGGTCAGTGCTGAGGGAGCGCCGCACTGTCGGAGGGTCATTACTGAGGGAGCGCTGCACTGTCGGAGGGTCAGTACTGAGGGAGTGCTACCCTGCCGGAGGGTCAATGCTGAGGGAGCGCTATACTGCGGGAGGGTCAGTACCGAGGGAACACCGCACTGCCGGATGGTTAATACGAAGGGAGCGCTGGTAATTTTTGGCTAATTTCTTTTTATCTCCAGCAGCACCGCACCAAAATTATCCAGGTCATTCATTGCATCGCTGTGGGAGCTTGCTGTGTGCAAATTGGCTGCCATTTTCCCCGCGTTACAACAATGAGCACACTTGAGAAAAAGCCCTTTTTTTTGGCTGGCCGGTGCTGTGGGGCACCTTGAAAAGTGCTGGAGAGAAATAAGTCCCCCTCGCAATGCGCAAACAGACAGTTTCTGAATCGACTCTAGTGGTGACAAACAACCATATTGTAAGGATGCTGAAATGAGACAGAGAATGTGGGAAGCTGTACGGTCTGGAGAGAGAGAGACAGAGAGAGAGTGAAACAGTGTACGTTTCAGGTAAATGACCTTCCCTTACTTGCGCGCACCCCCATCCCCAGCGCCGCCCCACCCTGATCCGTTAAATGTCCAGCCGCAGCAACATGGAAACACAGAGCGGCAGCTCCACCCCACCCCCTCACCCCCCACCAGCAACGTGGGAGTCCCTGAGGATTATGGGCAGGGGGAGGGCGGCCTGGGCCACACGTCGGTCAAGTGCCCATCGAATTTTGCCGAAAAGGGGAGAGAGAAACTTTTCGCCTGGCACTCACCCGGGACCGGCGCGAGAATGCCGAATTTCGGAGGGAGCAACAACTTACACCGCATGAGAAAAGGGGGCTGATCGGTTCGGCCCCTCGACCGTGATTGGTCAAGGCGTTGCCAGGGAGAACGCACCGCGCTTTTCTTTGATTCTCAACCGCAAAGGGCGCATGGCCTGGACGTGTTCCTTTCGGCTGCAGAATGGGCAATGAATGGCAGAACTGGCCAGAGGGGGACTGTCCCTGTGTATCTCCCTCTCTCTCTCTCTCTCTCCCTCTCTCCCCACAGATGAATCCTGCATTTTCCCTTTCCGACGTCCGGCAGCCTTGTCGTTTGCCCCCGTCCTGTCCTCCACCCCCTTCAGACTGAAAAGACGCCAGAGCCGTTTGTAGAGATGTTGGGTTTTTTTTGGATTTTATTTCACATACGGGCAAATGAAGTTATCCCTTCGGTACAGTATTAAAGAGCGCAGACTGGGCTAAGTCAGGATGAGTGCAAGCTTCCCCCAGGCCTGTGCCCCGCTCACTAATAGTTAATCCTATTTCTCCTTTCTCCCCTTATCTTCTCTCTTCTTCTTAGACCCTGCTGTCCGGCTCCTTTCTACTGATGGCGTCCGCCACGTCCATGTGTACTCGCGGAAGGCGTTGTGGAAGGCTGGGTTCCTCATGACCGGCCGGAACTTCTTCTCGTAGTACTGCCGGTTGGCCAGCACGTTGCGGCCGTACTCCTCTGTCTTCTCCTTCGCCCTCTCACGCAGCACCTGGCTGCCGGAGCTGGCGGTAGGCCGGGCGGCCTTGCTGGGCGAGGCCGACCGCTTGGGTTTGGGCTTGGGGCTGCTCGGCTTGGGCTGCTTGGGGGGCGGCGCATGCCTGGAGGCCTGCGCCAACTGCTGCGGGACGGAGGGCGGCCGGCTGGCTCCGGCGCCGTGGGTGGCCGAGGTCTTGCTGGCCGCTCGGGGTCTGTGTGGCGCCCGGGGCTTGAAGTCTTCGAGTTTGGCCTGGTAGTAGGCGGTGAGGGTGTCTCTGGTCTGCGCCCCGATCAGCGGGTTGTCGATGACCCGCAGTAGGACTTCAAAGGGCATGACCTCCGGCGACAGAGCGTGCCCGGCGTCGGGGTACTGCGGGTACAGATACTGCGCAAAGGTGCCGGTGTCCGTCATGATGGTGAGGAAGTCCCGGAGATCCACCGGCTTGCCGTGGTTGACAGCCGCACACTTCAGGTCGTTGGGCACAAAGGGGTTCCACGTTGGGATCTTCAGCTGGTTCATCATCGTGACCAAGGCCGTGACGTCAATGCACTCCTCGCTGTTGGTGGCGAAGATCCGAAAGACCTCGCAGAAGGCTGTGATCTGCTCGGGCTTCAGGGTGACCTCCTTATAGTGTTCGTCCGGTCCCAGGATGTCCAGGTACTGGATCAGGCTGTACACCGATACTCCCAGGAAGGTGCTGTCTCCTATGCTGGGGCAGGCCCCTTTGGTGTCCTTCTTCGTCTTCAGCTTGGCGCCTTTCTTCTTCCGGTAGAAGTACTCTATGATCCGGGCGGTCGAATCCTCCGAGATGATGTGGGCGCCCAGGAGCTTGGCAATGATCTCGAAAAACACAGTGTTGTCCACGTAGCCCTTCTGTAGCTCCGAGACCTCACAGTTGTTCGGGAGCTCTGAGAAGAACTGGATGAAGAGTTTGGTGTTGGTCATGGTGTTCACAAAGTCCTCGAAGCCCACCTTGCCGTCCCCGTCGGCGTCAAGCCGCCTGAACGTCTCACGAGCCCTGGCCTCGCCCGTGGTGAAGTTCTCCTTCTTCAGCAGGAGCTGGTAGCTGCCGAAATTGATCGGGCCCCCGGCTTTCTCGACAAGCAAGTCGTAGATTTGGCGGAACTCTTGGTGTTGCTCCGGTGACAGGGGCGGCTCCTGTTTGGAGTCCACCCTCTTCTCCGCCTCGTGCTCCTTCACCTGCTTTTTCGACGACCCCTGCCCTTTTGCCTGTTTCTTTGACGCCCCTTTCTCTTTCGCTGCTCCTCGTGCCTTCTCTTTTACCGATTCCTCGGACTTTACCGATCCCTCAGACCTTACCGATCCCTCAGACCTTACCGATCCCTCATCCCTTGCCTTTACCTTTAGCCTCGCTGGTGCCTTCTCCTTCGCCGGTGCCTTTTCCTTCACTGGCACCTTCTCTTTTGCCGGGGCCGCCTCCTTTGCCGGTGCTTCCCCTTTCGCCTTCCTCTGTTCTTTCAACATCTCCAGCTCCCTCCTTGTCTGTTGCAATTGCCTTTCACACGTGTCTGGCACCATGCTTTCCATCTTCTCATCCTCCACGATCCTCCCCATCTTCTCCATCATTTTTTCAAACATCCTCTGCCCCTCCTCCACTACCAGGTCCACCATCCTTTCAATCTTCTTCTCCGGCACATCTTCCATCTTCGCCAAGTCTTCCATGATCTTCTCCACCTTCTCCACCACATTCTCCACCACCTTCTCCACCACCTTCACCATTTTCTCCTTCTCCCCGAACTTGTTCTTTCCAACAGCCACCATCTTCTCTATTGCCTTTTCCATAACCCTATCCACCACTCCTTCCACCACTTTCACCACCATCTTTACCACACTGTCCATCCTTTCCATTTTTTTCTCTCCCTCTGCGCCCTTCTCTTCACCTCTCCTCATTTCTTCATCCCTCTTTTTGGCTGTGATCTCTTCCTTGGCTGCCCTTTCTTCTTCTTTCACCAGCTTCTCTTCTGCTGCTTTTTCTATCTCTTTCACTACTTCTTTCTCCACCTCTTTCTCTTCCGCTACCACTACCCCTTCCGCTGCTGGCTTCTCTTCCTCTGCTACTTTCTCTTCCTCTGCCGGCTTCTCTCCCTCTGCCACTTTCTCTTCCTCTGCCACTTTCTCTTCCTCTGCCGGCTTCTCTTCCTCTGCCGGCTTCTCTTCCTCTGCCGGCTTCTCCTCCTCTGCTGCTTTCTCTTTCTCTGCCGGCTTCTCTTCCTCTGCCGGCTTCTCTCCCTCTGCCACTTTCTCTTCCTCTGCCACTTTCTCTTCCTCTGCCAGCTTCTCTCCCTCTGCTACCTCCTCTTCCTCTGGCACTTTCTCTTCCTCTGGTGCTTTCTCTTCCTCTGCCGGCTTCTCTTCCTCTGCTACTTTCTCTTCCTCTGCCGGCTTCTCTCCCTCTGCTACTTTCTCTTCCTCTGCTACCTCCTCTTCCTCTGGTGCCTTCTCTTCTGCTGCCGGCTTCTCTTCCTCTGCCGGCTTCTCCTCCTCTGCCGCTTTCTCTCCCTCTGCTACCTCCTCTTCCTCTGCTACTTTCTCTTCCTCTGGCGCTTTCTCTTCCTCTGTTGGCTTCTCTTCCTCTGGCGCTTTCTCTTCCTCTGGCGCTTTCTCTTCCTCTGCTACTTTCTCTTCCTCTGGTGCTTTCTCTTCCTCTGCCGGCTTCTCTTCCTCTGGCGCTTTCTCTTCCTCTGGTGCTTTCTCTCCCTCTGCTACCTCCTCTTCCTCTGCTACTTTCTCTTCCTCTGGCGCTTTCTCTTCCTCTGGCGCTTTCTCTTCCTCTGGTGCTTTCTCTTCCTCTGGCACCTTCTCTTCCTCTGGTGCTTTCTCTTCCTCTGGCACCTTCTCTTCCTCTGCTGGCTTCTCCTCCTCTGCCACCTTTTCTTCCTCTGGCGCTTTCTCTTCCTCTGCCGGCTTCTCCTCTTCTAGCTTCTCTGCTTCCTCTGCTGCTTTCTCAGGTTCTGCTTCCAGCTCTGCAACTTTCTCTGCTGTCTCTTTTTCTTCACCAGCTTCCTCCAATTCCCTTGCCATCTCCTCCACTGATGGCCGCTCACACACTTCATCAATTGACGATGATATTGATACTGTTAGCGTCTCAGACATTGCTTTTGCAAGCCCCTCTTCCAGTTCCTCATCCTGCAACTCACATACTTCTGCCGCGGAGCCTTCCTTTTTCAGCTCTTTCGCAATGGCCTCTCCTTCCTTTACCACTTCCTCTTCTTCTGCTGGTTTTTCCTCCTCCCCGACTTTCTCTTCCTCTGCCGCCCTTTCTTCCTCTGCTGGCATCTCTTCCTCTGCCGGCTTCTCCTCCTCTGCTGGGGCCCCCTCTTCCTCTGCTGGCTTCTCCTCCTCTCCCACTTCCTCTGCTGGCTTCTCCTCCTCTCCCACTTCCTCTGCTGGCTTCGCCTCCTCTGCCACTTCCTCTGCTGGCTTCTCCTCCTCTCCCACTTCCTCTGCTGGCTTCGCCTCCTCTCCCACTTCCTCTGCTGGCTTCTCCTCCTCTCCCACTTCCTCAGCTGGCTTCTCTTCCTCTCCCACTTCCTCAGCTGGCTTCTCCTCCTCTCCCACTTCCTCTGCTGGCTTCTCCTCCTCTCCCACTTCCTCTGCTGGCTTCGCCTCCTCTGCCACCCCCTCTTCCTCTGCTGGCTTCTCCTCCTCTCCCACTTCCTCTGCTGGCTTCGCCTCCTCTCCCACTTCCTCTGCTGGCTTCTCTTCCTCTCCCACTTCCTCTGCTGGCTTCTCCTCCTCTCCCACTTCCTCTGCTGGCTTCGCCTCCTCTCCCACTTCCTCTGCTGGCTTCTCCTCCTCTCCCACTTCCTCTGCTGGCTTCTCCTCCTCTCCCACTTCCTCTGCTGGCTTCTCTTCCTCTCCCACTTCCTCTGCTGGCTTTTCTTCCTCTCCCACTTCCTCTGCTGGCTTCTCCTCCTCTCCCACTTCCTCTGCTGGCTTCTCCTCCTCTCCCACTTCCTCTGCTGGCTTCTCTTCCTCTCCCACTTCCTCTGCTGGCTTCTCCTCCTCTCCCACTTCCTCTGCTGGCTTCGCCTCCTCTCCCACTTCCTCTGCTGGCTTCTCCTCCTCTCCCACTTCCTCTGCTGGCTTCTCCTCCTCTCCCACTTCCTCTGCTGGCTTCTCCTCCTCTCCCACTTCCTCTGCTGGCTTCTCCTCCTCTCCCACTTCCTCTGCTGGCTTCTCCTCCTCTCCCACTTCCTCTGCTGGCTTCTCCTCCTCTCCCACTTCCTCTGCTGGCTTCTCCTCCTCTCCCACTTCCTCTGCTGGCTTCTCCTCCTCTCCCACTTCCTCTGCTGGCTTCTCTTCCTCTCCCTCTTTCACTTCTTTCGCTGCTTTCTCTTCCTCTGTTGCTATTTCTTCTTCTGCTGCCTCCACCTCCTGCTCTACCTTCTCTGTTTCCTCTACAGCCTTCTCCTCATCTTCTGGCCCTTTCTCCTCCATCTTTTCTGCTTTCTCTTGGTCCTCTATCTCTATTTTATCATGTTTCTCTGCTCCCTCTTTATCTTTGCCTTTTTCTTCCCCCCTTTTCACTCTTCTCCACCAATGGCTGTTCACACACATCGTCAATTGATGATGCTGCTGTTACACTACCTGATTGTGACTCGCTCCACTCCTCACTCAGGTCATCCTGCCACTTACATACACCTTTTAGAGATTCTGCCCTCATTTTCTCTTCAGCCTCCTTTTTCATCTCCTTCTGTTCCTCTATCTCCTCCTCTCTCTTTCCCCCCACTTCCTCACCCCCTAACTGAATTCCGCCTGGTACTGGCACCATTCCCACACTTTCCATCACTTCACTTGCCTTTCTTTGGGCTTCTTCATCCAATCTCTCTTCAGCTTTTCCTTCCTTTTGTAACTCCTCTGCTTTTTCCACTTTCTCTCCCTCTCCCGCTTTCTCTTCCTCTGCTGGCTTCTCCTCTCCTGCTTTCTCTCCCTCTCCCGCTTTCTCTTCCTCTGCTGGCTTCTCTTCCTCTGCCGGCTTCTCTTCCTCTGCTGGCTTCTCTTCCTCTGCCGGCTTCTCTTCCTCTGCCGGCTGCACTTCCTCAGCCGGCTTCTCTTCCTCCGTGGGCTTCTCTTCCTCAGCCAGAATCACTTCTTCTGCCGGCTTCTCTTCCTCAGTCGGAATCTCTTCCTTAGCCGGAATCTCTTCCTCAGCTGGCTTCTCTTCCTCAGTTGGAATCTTTTCTTCAGCCGGTTTCTCTTCCTCAGCCGGCTTCTCTTCCTCAGCCGGAATCTGTTCCTCTGCCGGCTTCTCTTCCTCTGCCAGTTTCTCTTCCTCAACCGGCTTCTCTTCCTCTGCCGGCTTCTCTTCCTCAGTTGGCTTTACTTCCTCAGCCGGCTTCACTTCCTCTGCTGGCCTCTCTTCCTCTGCCGGCTTCTCTCCCTCTGCCACTTTCCATTCTTCTTCCGACTGCTCTTCCTCTGCCGGCTTCTTTTCCTCTGCCAGCTTCTCTCCCTCTACCGGCTGCTCTCCTTCTGCCACTTTCTCTCCCTCTGCCGGCTTCTCTTCTTCTGCCGGCTTCCCTTCTTCTGCCGGCTTCCCTTCCTCTGCCGGCTTCTCTTCCTCGGCTGCTTTCCCTTCCTCTGCCACTTTCTCTCCTTCTGCCGGCTTCTCTTCCTCTGCCGGCTTCACTTCCTCTCCCACTTTCTCTCCTTCTGCCGGCTGCTCTCCCTCTGCCGGCTTCACTTCCTCTCCCACTTTCTCTCCTTCTGCCGGCTGCTCTCCCTCTGCCGGCTTCACTTCCTCTCCCACTTTCTCTTCCTCTGCCGGCTTCTCTTCCACTGCCGGCTTCTCTTCCTCTGCCGGCTTCTCTTCCTCTGCCGGCTTCACTTCCTCTCCCACTTTCTCTCCTTCTGCCGGCTGCTCTTCCTCTGCCGGCTTCTCTTCCTTTGCCACTTTCTCTTCCTCTGCCGGCTTCTCTTCCACTGCCAGCTTCTCTTCCTCTGCCGGCTTCACTTCCTCTCCCACTTTCTCTTCCTCTCCCACTTTCTCTTCCTCTGCCGGTTTCTCTTCCTCTCCCACTTTCTCTTCCTCTGCCGGCTTCTCTTCCTCTCCCACTTTCTCTCCCTCAGCCGGCTTCTCTTCCTCTGCCGGCTGCTCTTCCTCTGCCGGCTTCTCTTCTTCTCCCACTTTCTCTTCTTCTGCTGGCTTCTCTTCTTCTCCAGCTTTCTCTTCCTCTGCTGACTGCTCTACTTCTGCTGGCCTCTCCTCCTCTGTTTCTCTCTCCTTCTCTCTTGGCATTTCTTCCTTTGCCGGCTGCTCGTCCCCTGCCGGCTTCTCTCCCTCAGCCGGCTTCTCTTCCTCTGCCGGCTTCTCTTCCTCTGCCGGCTTCTCTCCCTCAGCCGGCTTCTCTTCCTCTGCCGGCTTCTCTTCCTCTCCCACTTTCTCTCCCTCAGCCGGCTTCTCTTCCTCTGCCGGCTTCTCTTCCTCTGCCGGCTTCTCTTCCTCTGCCGGCTTCTCTTCCTCTGCCGGCTTCTCTTCCTCTGCCGGCTTCTCTTCCTCTGCCGGCTTCTCTTCCTCTCCCACTTTCTCTCCCTCAGCCGGCTTCTCTTCCTCTGCCGGCTTCTCTTCCTCTGCCGGCTTCTCTTCCTCTCCCACTTTCTCTCCCTCAGCCGGCTTCTCTTCCTCTCCCACTTTCTCTCCCTCAGCCGGCTTCTCTTCCTCTGCCGGCTTCTCTTCCTCTCCCACTTTCTCTCCCTCAGCCGGCTTCTCTTCCTCTGCCGGCTTCTCTTCCTCTCCCACTTTCTCTCCCTCAGCCGGCTTCTCTTCCTCTGCCGGCTTCTCTTCCTCTCCCACTTTCTCTCCCTCAGCCGGCTTCTCTTCCTCTCCCACTTTCTCTCCCTCAGCCGGCTTCTCTTCCTCTGCCGGCTTCTCTTCCTCTCCCACTTTCTCTCCCTCAGCCGGCTTCTCTTCCTCTGCCGGCTTCTCTTCCTCTCCCACTTTCTCTCCCTCAGCCGGCTTCTCTTCCTCTGCTGGCTTCTCTTCCTCTCCCACTTTCTCTCCCTCAGCCGGCTTCTCTTCCTCTGCCGGCTTCTCTTCCTCTCCCACTTTCTTTCCCTCTGCCGGCTTCTCTTCCTCGGCTGCTTTCTCTCCCTCAGCCGGCCTCTCTTCCTCTGCCGGCTTCTCCTCCTCGGCTGCTTTCTCTCCCTCAGCCGGCTTCTCTTCCTCTGCCGGCTTCTCTTCCTCTCCCACTTTCTCTCCCTCAGCCGGCTTCTCTTCCTCTGCCGGCTTCTCTTCCTCTCCCACTTTCTTTCCCTCTGCCGGCTTCTCTTCCTCGGCTGCTTTCTCTCCCTCAGCCGGCCTCTCTTCCTCTGCCGGCTTCTCTTCCTCGGCTGCTTTCTCTCCCTCAGCCGGCTTCTCTTCCTCTGCCGGCTTCTCTTCCTCTCCCACTTTCTCTTCCTCTGCTGGCTTCTCTTCCGCTCCAACTTTCTCTTCCTCTGCCGGCTTCTCTTCCGCTCCCATTTTCTCTTCCTCTGCTGGCTTCTCTTCCGCTCCCACTTTCTCTCCCTCTACCGGCTTCTCTTCCTCTCCTACTTTCTCTTCCTCTGCCGGCTGTCCTTCCTCTGCCGGCTTCCCTTCCTCTCCTACTTTCCCTTCCTCTGCCGGCTTCCTTTCCTCTGCCGGCTGCTCTTCCGCTGCCGGCTTCTCTTCTTCTCCTACTTTCTCTTCCTCTGCCGGCTTCCCTTCCTCTGCCGGCTTCCCTTCCTCTGCCGGCTTCCCTTCCTCTGCCGGCTTCCCTTCCTCTGCCGGCTTCTCTTCCTCTGCCGGCTTCCCTTCCTCTGCCGGCTTCCTTTCCTCTGCCGGCTGCTCTCCCTCTGCCGGCTTCTCTTCCTCTCCTACTTTCCCTTCCTCTGCCGGCTTCCCTTCCTCTGCCGGCTTCTCTTCCTCTGCCGGCTTCTCTTCCTCTGCCGGCTTCCCTTCCTCTGCCGGCTTCCCTTCCTCTGCCGGCTTCCCTTCCTCTGCCGGCTTCCCTTCCTCTGCCGGTTTCCCTTCCTCTGCCGGCTTCCCTTCCTCTGCCGGCTTCCCTTCCTCTGCCGGCTTCACTTCCTCTGCCGGCTTCCCTTCCTCTGCCGGCTTCCCTTCCTCTGCCGGCTTCCCTTCCTCTGCCGGCTTCCCTTCCTCTGCCGGCTTCCCTTCCTCTTCCGGCTTCACTTCCTCTGCCGGCTTCCCTTCCTCTGCCGGTTTCTCTTCCTCTGCCGGCTTCACTTCCTCTGCCGGCTTCCCTTCCTCTGCCGGCTTCCCTTCCTCTGCCGGCTTCTCTTCCTCTGCCGGCTTCCCTTCCTCTGCCGGCTTCCCTTCCTCTGCCGGCTTCCCTTCCTCTGCCGGCTTCACTTCCTCTGCCGGCTTCCCTTCCTCTGCCGGTTTCTCTTCCTCTGCCGGCTTCCCTTCATCTGCCGGCTTCTCTTCCTCTGCCGGCTTCCCTTCCTCTGCCGGCTTCCCTTCCTCTGCCGGCTTCTCTTCTTCTGCCGGCTTCACTTCCTCTGCCGGCTTCCCTTCCTCTGCCGGCTTCCCTTCCTCTGCCGGCTTCCCTTCCTCTGCCGGCTTCTCTTCCTCTGCCGGCTTCCCTTCCTCTGCCGGCTTCTCTTCCTCTGCCGGCTTCCCTTCCTCTGCCGGCTTCCCTTCCTCTGCCGGCTTCCCTTCCTCTGCCGGTTTCTCTTCCTCTGCCGGCTTCCCTTCATCTGCCGGCTTCTCTTCCTCTGCCGGCTTCCCTTCCTCTGCCGGCTTCCCTTCCTCTGCCGGCTTCCCTTCCTCTGCCGGCTTCTCTTCCTCTGCCGGCTTCCCTTCCTCTGCCGGCTTCCCTTCCTCTGCCGGCTTCTCTTCTTCTGCCGGCTTCACTTCCTCTGCCGGCTTCCCTTCCTCTGCCGGCTTCCCTTCCTCTGCCGGCTTCTCTTCCTCTGCCGGCTTCTCTTCCTCTGCCGGCTTCCCTTCCTCTGCCGGCTTCCCTTCCTCTGCCGGCTTCCCTTCCTCTGCCGGCTTCCCTTCCTCTGCCGGCTTCCCTTCCTCTGCCGGCTTCTCTTCCTCTGCCGGCTTCTCTTCCTCTGCCGGCTTCCCTTCCTCTGCCGGCTTCTCTTCCTCTGCCGGCTTCCCTTCCTCTGCTGGCTTCCCTTCCTCTGCCGGCTTCTCTCCCTCTGCCGGCTTCCCTTCCTCTGCCGGCTTCCCTTCCTCTGCCGGCTTCTCTTCTTCTGCCGGCTTCTCTTCTTCTGCTGCCTTCCCTTTCTCTGCCGGCTTCTCTTCCTCTCCTACTTTCTCTTCCTCTCCCACTTTCTCTCCCTCTGCCGGCTTCTCTTCCCCTACCGGCTTCTCTTCCTCTGCCGGCTTCTCTTCCTCTGCCGGCTTCTCTTCCTCTGCCAGCTTCCCTTCCTCTGCCGGCTTCCCTTCCTCTGCCGGCTTCTCTTCCTCTGCCGGCTTCTCTTCCTCTGCCGGCTTCTCTTCCTCTTCTACTTTCTCTTCCTCTCCCACTTTCTCTCCCTCTGCCGGCTTCTCTTCCCCTACCGGCTTCTCTTCCTCTGCCGGCTTCTCTTCCTCTGCCGGCTTCTCTTCCTCTGCCAGCTTCCCTTCCTCTGCCGGCTTCCCTTCCTCTGCCGGCTTCCCTTCCTCTGCCGGCTTCTCTTCCTCTGCCGGCTTCTCTTCCTCTGCCGGCTTCTCTTCCTCTGCCGGCTTCCCTTCCTCTGCCGGCTTCTCTTCCTCTGCCGGCTTCCCTTCCTCTGCCGGCTTCCCTTCCTCTGCCGGCTTCTCTTCTTCTGCCGGCTTCCCTTCCTCTGCTGGCTTCCCTTCCTCTGCCGGCTTCTCTCCCTCTGCCGGCTTCCCTTCCTCTGCCGGCTTCTCTTCTTCTGCCGGCTTCTCTTCTTCTGCTGCCTTCCCTTTCTCTGCCGGCTTCTCTTCCCCTCCTACTTTCTCTTCCTCTCCCACTTTCTCTCCCTCTGCCGGCTTCTCTTCCCCTACCGGCTTCTCTTCCTCTGCCGGCTTCTCTTCCTCTGCCGGCTTCTCTTCCTCTCCCACTTTCCCTTCCTCTGCCGGCTTCTCTTCCTCTCCCACTTTCCCTTCCTCTGCCGGCTGCTCTTCCCCTACCGGCTTCTCTTCCTCTGCCGGCTTCTCTTCCTCTCCCACTTTCCCTTCCCCTACCGGCTTCTCTTCCTCTCCCACTTTCCCTTCCTCTGCCGGCTTCGCTTCCTCTGCTGGCTGCTCTTCTTTTGCCGGCTGCTCTTCCTCTCCTCCTTTCTCTTCCTCTCCTCCTTTCTCTCCCTCTCCTCCTTTCTCTTCCTCTCCTCCTTTCTCTCCTTCTCCTCCTTTCTCTTCCTCTCCTCCTTTCCCTCCCTCTCCTCCTTTCTCTTCCTCCCCTCCTTTCTCTCCTTCTCCTCCTTTCTCTCCCTCTGCTGCTTTCTCTCCCTCTCCTCCTTTCTCTTCCTCTCCTCCTTTCTCTTCCTCTCCTCCTTTCTCTCCCTCTCCTCCTTTCTCTTCCTCCCCTCCTTTCTCTCCTTCTCCTCCTTTCTCTCCCTCTGCTGCTTTCTCTCCCTCTCCTCCTTTCTCTTCCTCTCCTCCTTTCTCTCCCTCTGCTGCTTTCTCTCCCTCTCCTCCTTTCTCTTCCTCTCCTCCTTTCTCTTCCTCTCCTCCTTTCTCTCCCTCTCCTCCTTTCTCTTCCTCTCCTCCTTTCTCTTCCTCTCCTCCTTTCTCTTCCTCTCCTCCTTTCTCTCCCTCTCCTCCTTTCTCTTCCTCTCCTCCTTTCTCTCCCTCTCCTCCTTCTCCTGCTGCTGCTTTCTCTCCCTCTCCTCCTTTCTCTCCCTCTCCTCCTTTCTCTCCCTCTGCTGGCTGCCCTTCTTTCTGCTCCGTCTCTTCCGCGGCCCCTTTCCCCTCTTTCACCTCTTGCTCCTCTTCCTTTTCCTTGTCTTTCTTCTCCTCCTCAGTGCCCTTGGCCCCCTTCTCACTTTCTACACCTTCTCCCTCCTTATTGCCCCCCTTGCGCTCTTTTGTTTCCTCCTCTTTTTCCGCCGCATCTGTTTTCTCTCCCTCCCCCTCGGCTGTTGGTTCATCCTTCTTGCCCTCAGTGTTGTCCTCAGCTTGTTCCGCCTCTTTGCTCTCAACCTTGTTATCCTGCACCGATTTCTCCGCCTCGTCCTCCTGCTCCTTCTTTGCTTCACTTTGCTCGTTTTTGCCCTCCATCTTCCCCTCCTCCTGTGCCAGGCCCTCCTTCACCCTCTCTCCCTCCTGCTTATCCTCCATCTCTTCTGCTTTTCACTGAGATATTCACAGGAGCGCCACGTAGGCTTTTGTTGCAGGGTGCCCAGGTTATGGATAGCTTGAAGGCTGTTCTTCCAGCTCTTGGTTGTCACTGGAGGGTTGGTCTCTTTCACTGGATCCAGGTCTTGCTTCTCACATAACTGAACACCAATCCCATCTGACACAGCAAAGGTCTTCTCATGAGGAGTGTGGTCTCAGAACTGGTCAGTTTGTCTTGAATCTGCCTCGCGGAGGGGTTGTTACCTTTGGAGAGATGGAGGATTAGCTATTATACTTTATTATTCTGCATGGCGTCCTGTCCAGTTTCAGACGGACATTGGTGTGAGCTGTCCCAGGTTTGTGACGTCATGATGGTTTGTCAGTGTGTGACCCAATGAGCATCAGCATCTGATGTCACAAGTGCCTGACCCAGCATAACCCCTCCCCCATGCAGAAGGCACACCCGCACACACACACTCACCCGCACACTCACACTCTCACCCGCACGCTCACACTCTCACCCGCACGCTCACACTCTCACCCGCACACTCTCACCCGCACGCTCACACTCTCACCCGCACACTCACACACTCACCTGCACGCTTACACTCTCACCCGCACGCTCACACTCTCACCCGCACCCGCACACTCACACTCACCACAACACTCACACAGACCCTCACACACCCATCCACGCACTTACACTCTCACCAACACATGCACATTTGCACCCACACACTCACACGCTCACCCACACACTCACACTCTCACCCACACGCTCACACTCTCATCCACACACTTATACCCACACATTCACACTCTCACCCACACACACACACTCTCACCCCCACACTCACACTCTCTCCCGCACACTCACACACGCACGCTCGCACTCTCACCCGCACACTCACACTCTCACCCACACACTTACACTCCTCACCCACACATGCACATTCGCACCCACACACTCTCACCCACACACGCACATTCTCACCCACACATTGACATCCTCACCAACACACTCACACTCTCAGCCACACACTCACACTTTCACATGTACGCTCACACACCCACCCACACATTCACACACTTGTTCACACACTCACACTCTCACCCACACACTCACATTCTCACCCACACATGCACGTTCTCACCCACACACTCACACACCCACCCACATACTCACACTCTCATCCACACGCTCACACTCTCACCCACACACTCACACGCTCACCCACACACTCACACTCCCACTCACACTCTCATCCACACACTTACACCCACACGCTGACACTCACACTCTCACCCGCACACTCACATTCTCACCCACACACTTTCACTCTCACCCACACATGCACAGTCGCACCCACACACTCACACACTCTCACCCACACACTCACACCCTCACCCGGACAGTTACACTCTCACCCACACACGCACATTCTCACCCACTCATGCACATTCTCACCAACACACACACGTTCTCACCCACACATTCACACCCTCTCACCCAGACCCTCACACACCCACCCACACACTTACACTCTCACCCGCACACGCACATTCTCACCCACACATGCACATTCTCACTCACACACACTTCCACACACTCACACTCTCAGCCACACACTCACACTCTCAGCCACACACTCATATTCTCACCCACACACGCACATTCTCACCCACACACACACATTCTCACCCACACATGCACATTCTCACCCACACACTCACACACCCACCCACACAGTCACACTCTCATCCACACACTCACACTCTCACGCGCACATTCATGCGCTCACCCACACACTCACATTCTCAACCACAGACTCACACTCTCAACCACACACTCACTCTTAACCACACACTCACACTCTCACCCACACAGTCACACTGTCACCCGCATGCTCCCACTCACCCGCACGCTCCCACTCACACACTTACCTGCACACTCATACTCTCAGCCGCACACTCTCATTCTCACCCACACATGCACATTCTCTCCCGCACACTCACACTCTCAGCCACACACTCACACTCTCATTCACACACTCACACTCTCACCTGCACCCGCACACTCACATTCACCCTCACATTCATACACTCTCACACAGACCCTCACACGCACTTACACTCTCACCCACACATGCACATTCGCACCCACACACTCACACACTCTCAACCACACACTCACACAGCCACCCACACACTCACACTCTCACCTGCACACGCACATTCTCACCCACACATGCAGATTCTCACACACTCACACACCCTGCCACACTCACACACTCGCACCCAGACCCTCACACAAACACCCACACTCTCACTCTCACCCGCACATGCACATTCTCACCCACACGCTCACACACCCTCCCACACTCTCACACACACACTCACACTCTCACCCACACACTCACACTCTCAGCCACACACTCACACACCCTGCCACACTCACACACTCGCACCCAGACCCTCACACAAACACCCACACTCTCACTCTCACCCGCACATGCACATTCTCACCCACACGCTCACACACCCTCCCACACTCTCACACACACACTCACACTCTCACCTGCACACGCACATTCTCACCCACACATGCAGATTCTCACACACCCTGCCACACTCACACACTCGCACCCAGACCCTCACACAAACACCCACACTCTCACTCTCACCCGCACATGCACATTCTCACCCACACGCTCACACACCCTCCCACACTCTCACACACACACTCACACTCTCACCCACACACTCACACTCTCAGCCACACACTCACACACCTACCCACGCACTCACACTCTCACCCCCACACTGACACTCTCACCTGCACACTCACATGCTCACACACACACTCACACTCTCACCCACACGTTCACACTCTCATCCACACACATACACCCACACACTCACACTCACTGTCACCCACACGTTCACACTCTCATCCACACACATACACCCACACACTCACACTCTCACCGGCACACTAACACTCTTACCCCCATAGTCACACTCTCACCCGCACATTCGCACTCTCACCCGCACACTCACACTCTCAGCCACACACTCTCATTCTCACCCGCACACTCACTCTCACCCCCACACTCAATCTCACCCCCACACTCACACACTCTCACGCAGACACTCACACTCTCACCCACACACTCACTCACCCACCCACACACTCACACTCGCAGCCACACACTCACTCTCATTCACACACTCACACTCTCACCCCCACACTCACACACTCTCACGCAGACAGTCACACTCTCATCCGCACACACATTCTCACCTGCACATGCACATTCTCACCCGCACACACACACTCTCATTCACACATGCATATTCTCACCCACACACTCACTCACCCACCCACACACTCACACTCGCAGCCACACACTCACTCTCATTCACACACTCACACTCTCACCCCCACACTCACACACTCTCACGCAGACAGTCACACTCTCATCCGCACACACATTCTCACCTGCACATGCACATTCTCACCCGCACACACACACTCTCATTCACACATGCATATTCTCACCCACACACTCACTCACCCACCCACACACTCACACTCGCAGCCACACACTCACTCTCATTCACACATTCACACTCTCACCCCCACACTCACACACTCTCACGCAGACACTCACACTCTCACCCACACACTCACTCACCCACCCACACACTCACACACCCTCCCACACACTCACACTCTCAGCCACACACTCACACTCTCAGCCACACACTCACACTCTCACCCGCACACTCACGCTCTCAGCTACACACTCACACTCTCACCCGCACACTCACACTCTCACCCCCACACTCACACTCTCACCCACATACTCACACTCTCACTCACGCACTCACACCCACACACTCACTCACATTCTCACACTCACACTCCCACCCAGACATTCACACTCTCACCCGCACGCTCACACTCTTGCCTGCACCTGCACACTCACTCTCTCACCCCCACACTCACACACTCTCACCCAGACCCTCACACACCCACCCACACACCTACACTCTCACCCACACATGCACATTCACACCCACACACTCACACACTCTCAGCCCTGACACTCACACACCCTCCCACACACTCACACTCTCACCTGCACACACACATTCTCACCCACACACTCACACACTCTCAGCCCTGACACTCACATACCCATCCACACACTCACACTCTCACCTGCACACACACTCTCATTCACACACTCACACTCTCAGCCACACACTCACACACCCACCCACACACTCACACTCTCACCTGCACACTCACACTCTCATTCACACACTCACACTCTCAGCCACACACACACTCTCACCCACACATTCACTCTCACCCACACCAACACACTCTCCACCACACACTCACACTCCCACACACACACTCACGCTTTTATCCACAAACTCACACTCTCACCCACTCACTCACACTCACCCACACACTCATGCTCTCACCCACACCCACACACAGTCACCCACACATTCACACTTTCAACCACACGGTCACAATTCCACCTACACACTCGCACTCACTCGCACACTCACACTCTCACCCGCACACTCACAATCTCACCCACATACTCACAATCTCACCCACACGCTCACACTCTCACCTGCCAACTTACAATCTCACCCGCACACTCACACTCTCACCCACATACTGACACTCTCACCAAACACCTACATCCACACACTCACACACAAACCCACACACTCACACCCGCAAACTCAAACTCTCACCCACACGCTCACACTCTCGACTACACACTCACAATCTCACCCATACACTCACACTCTCACCGACACACACGTACTCACACCCGCACAATCACGTTCTTACCCACACACTTACACTCTCACCCGCACATTCACATTCACACTCTCACCCGCCCTCTCACACCCACACACACTCTCACCCACACTGTCACCCACACACTCACCCACATATTCACACTTTCAACCATACGTTCACAATCTCACCTACACACTCACACTCACCCGCACTCTCACACACACACACACTCTCCCTCACACTCATACTCTCACCCACACACTCACACTCTCACCCACACACATGCACTCTCACTCACACTCTCACACACACACACTCAGACTCACACAATCACACCTGTATAATCACACTCTCACCCACACGCTCACACTCTCACCCACACACTTACACCCACACACTCATGCTCTTACCCACACACTCACACTCTCACCCACACATTCACACTTACACTCACACTCTCAACCATACGTTCACAATCTCACCTACATACTCACACTCACCCGCACTCTCACACACACACACACTCTCCCACACAATCACACTCTCACCCGCACATTCACACTCTCACCTGCCCTCTCACACCCATGCACTCACACTTACACACTCTCACCCACACACTCACACTCTCACCCACGCACTCTCACCCACACATTCACACTCTCACTACTCTCTCACCCACAAACTCACACTGTCACCCACATACAGACTCTCGCCCACAAACTCACTCTCTCACTCATGCACTCACACTCACACCCACACACTCACAGTCTCACCGACACACACACTAACACTCTCACCCACACACTCACACTCTCACCCACATACTCAGACACTCACCCACATACTCACCCACACATTCACACTCTCACCCGCACATTCACACCCACACACTCACACCCACACACTCACACACTCATCCACACACTAACGCTCTCACCCACACATTCACTCTCACAAACACACACTCAGACTCGCACACTCACACATGCACAGTCACACTCTCAACCACACGTGCATACTCTCATCCACACACTTACACACACACACTCACGCTCTTACCCACACACTCATACTCTCACCCGCACATTCACACTCTCACCCGTCCTCTCACACCTACACACACACTCTCACCCACACTGTCACCCACACACTCACACTCTCACCCATACATTAGCACTCTCACACCCACACACACACTCTCACCCACATGCTCACACTCTGACCCACATACTCACACTCTCACCCACACACACTCACACCCAGACACTCACTCTCACCCACACACACACTCTCACCCACACATTCACACTCTCACCTACACTCTCACACCCACACACTCACACACTCACAATCTGACACATGCACTTACACTCTCACACATGCACTCAAACTCTGACCTGCGCACTCACACTCACACCCACACACTCTCACCTGCACTCTCACCGGGCACTCACATTCTTACCCATGTACTCACACTCTCACACCTGAACTCACACTTTCACCCGCTCACTCACAGTCTTATCCAGGTACTCACTCACTCACATACTCATTGACTCCCACTCCCACAGTCACTCATACTCAACCACTCGCATGCTTTCACACACTCACTCACGCACACACTCACAGTCACTCACTCACTCACACACTCATTCATTCACACACATGCAGTTACTCATACACACTCACTCATGCACACGCTCACTCACTCACTCACACATTCGCTCACACACACTTCCCATGCACTCTCACACACAGACACACACTCAAACACTTACTTCTTGCGCATTCATGCACACACACGCCCTGTGCACTCAAACATTCACACTCGCTGCACACTCACATGCACTCCCCACCCACACATACACACACACACACAAAGCACGCCCTGTGCACTCTCACACGCACACATATACACAATTCCTCTCAACAGGAACATAACGCACATTTGACATGATAAAGTGTCTGCTTCACAAAGTGTGTTCGGAAGCAAAATTTGACCCTGAGCCACATGAGGAGATATTAGGGACAGGTGACCAAAAGCTTGGTCAAAGAGGTTGGTTTTAAGGAGCATCTTAAAGGAGGACAGAGAGAGAGAGAGAGAGAGAGGGTGAAGAGGTTTAGGAAGGGAATTCCAGAGCTCAGGACTCCAGGCAGCTGAAGGCACGGCCACCAATGGTGGAGCAATGGGAATCGGGGGATGCTCGAGAGGCCGGAATTGGAGGAGAGCAGAGATCTCAGAGGGTTGTAGGAGGTTACAGAGATAGGGAGGGTTGTAGGGGCTGGAGGAGGTTACAGAGATAGGGAGGGTTGTAGGGACTGGAGGAGGTTACAGAGATAGGGAGGGTTGTAGGGGCTGGAGGAGGTTACAGAGATAGGGAGGATTGTAGGGGCTGGAGGAGGTTACAGAGATAGGGAGGGTTGTTGGGGCTGGAGGAGGTTACAGAGATAGGGCGGGTTGTCGGGGCTGGAGGAGGTTACAGAGATAGGGAGAGTTGTAGGAGGTTACAGAGATAGGGAGGGTTGTAGGGGCTGGAGGAGGTTACAGAGGTAGGGAGGGTTGTAGGAGGTTACAGAGATAGGGAGGATTGTAGGGGCTGGAGGAGGTTACAGAGATAGAGAGGGTTGTAGGGGCTGGAGGAGGTTACAGAAATAGGGAATGTTGTCGGACTGGAGGAGGTTACAGAGATAGGGAGGATTGTAGGGGTTGGGGGAGGTTACAGAGATAGGGAGGGTTGTAGGGGCTGGAGGAGGTTACAGAGATAGGGAGGGTTGTAGGGGCTGGAGGAGGTTACAGAGATAGGGAGGGGTGTAGGGGCTGGAGGAGGTTACAGAGATAGGGAGGGTTGTCGGGGCTGGAGGAGGTTACAGAGATAGGGAGGGTTGTAGGGGCTGGAGGAGGTTACAGAGATAGGGAGGGTTGTCGGGGCTGGAGGAGGTTACAGAGATAGGGAGGGGTGAGGCCATGGATGGATTTGTAAAGAAGAATGTTAAAATGGAGGCATTGCCAGACTGGGAGCCAGCGTGGGCCAGCGAGCAGTGAGTGATGGGTGAATGAGACTCGCTGCAAGTTCAGACACAGGGGGCAGCAGAGCTTTGGATGAGCTGAAGTTTACAGAGTCTAGAATGTGGTAGAGCAGCCTGGAGAGCGTTGGAATAATCGAGTCTGGAGGATGGATCCTCGGGGGGGCACCAGAGGTCACGGTGCGGGAGCGGGAAGAGAAGGTGATTGGCCGGTTGTGATTAGACAGATGGGAATGGAAGCGGGTGAGCGCAGCCCCACCCAGCCGAACCGACAGCGGGAGAGGCGTGGGAGGGGGACGGGGGGTGATCGACCATGTCAAAGACGGCAGACGGTTCGAGGGAAAGTTTACCTTTGTCACGTTCACACGGGACGTGGTCTGTGACCTTGCTAAGAGCTGATTGGATACTGACAGACACCTGATTGGAGGGATTCACGGTTCCGGGAAAGAGGGGCGCAGATTCAGGAGGTGAGAACATGTTCAAGGCTGAGGGAGAGGAAAGGGAGGGTTGGAGATGGGAGGGGAGTTTGCAAGGACAAAGGGGGTCAAGGGTGTTTTTATTGAGGAAAGGGGAGATAACGGCAGATTTGAGGGAGAGAGGACACACAGTGACTCACACTGACACACAAACTCACACTCGGACACACAGTGAATCACACTGACACACAAACTCACACTCGGACACACAGTGAATCACACTGACACACAAACTCACACTCGGACACACAGTGAATCACACTGACACACAAACTCACACTCGGACACACAGTGAATCACACTGACACACAAACTCACACTCGGACACACAGTGAATCACACTGACACACAAACTCACACTCGGACACACAGTGACTCACATTGACACACAAACTCACACTCGGACACACAGTGAATCACACTGACACACAAACTCACACTCGGACACACAGTGAATCACACTGACACACAAACTCACACTCGGACACACAGTGACTCACACTGACACACAAACTCACACTCGGACACACAGTGAATCACACTGACACACAAACTCACACTCGGACACACAGTGAATCACACTGACACACAAACTCACACTCGGACACACAGTGAATCACACTGACACACAAACTCACACTCGGACACACAGTGAATCACACTGACACACAAACTCACACTCGGACACACAGTGAATCACACTGACACACAAACTCACACTCGGACACACAGTGAATCACACTGACACACAAGCTCACACTCGGACACACAGTGAATCACACTGACACACAAACTCACACTCGGACACACAGTGAATCACACTGACACACAAACTCACACTCGGACACACAGTGAATCACACTGACACACAAGCTCACACTCGGACACACAGTGAATCACACTGACACACAAACTCACACTCGGACACACAGTGAATCACACTGACACACAAACTCACACTCGGACACACTGAATCACACTGACACACAAACTCACACTCACACTTGCATGAGCACTAACACGCACACGTGCACTTGCACATACATGTGCACTTGGGCACACGCACGCTTGCAAATGCTCATACACACATGTCACACACATGTACACACACACACACACTTTCTCACACTCATATGTACTACTCTCACACACACACACTGTCACACACACTATCTCACAGACATACACTCACATGCATTCACAAACACACACACACCTCATATGCACTTACACGCACTTACACACACTCTCACACACACAATCTCTCACACAATTACTTTCACACACGCATGTGTACACACACACGCACACAATCCCACTCTCACACACACACACTCTGACACACGCACTCTCACACTTGTACTCACACACATTCGCACACACACTCTCTCACGCCCTCATACATACTCACACACTCTCTCACACACACGCACACACACACGCACTCTCTCCTCTCATACACACACACTCTCACACATACGCTCTCTTACACACACACACTCTTACACACACACACTCTCACTCTCTCACACACACACACACACACACACTCTCACACACTCTCTCTCTCTCACACACACACACTCATACACACACACATACTCTCACTCTCACACACACACACACACACACACTCTCACACACTCTCTCTCTCACTCTCTCACACACACACACTCTCACACACACACTCTCTCACTCTCTCTCACACACACTCACACACTCTCTCTCTCTCACACACACACACACTCTCACACACACACTCTCTCTCTCTCTCAGGTACACACACTCATACACACACACACATACTCTCACTGTCTCTCACTCACACACTCTCTCACACACACTCTCTCTCTCACTCTCACACACTCTCACACACTCTCACTCTCTCACACAAACACACTCTCACACACACTCTCTCTATCTCTCTCTCTCTCTCTCACACACACTCATACACACACACACATACTTTCACACTCTTGTTTTTAGGAGGAAGGGGGCGATGAGCTCAGATTTGGAGGAGAGAGAGAGAGAGAGGACCTGAGGGGAGAGAGAGCCACTGCCAATACTATCTGGCATGGGGACAAGGAGGAGAGGTTGGGTGGTTTAATGGGAACAGGAGGTGAGTCTCATGGACAGGGCGAGCTCAGAGAGAGAACGAACCAGGAGAGATGGGAAAGAAACTCACACGTTGCACACGCTCGCACAACCCTCAATGCCTTGACAACCTGGCAACCTCCAGCACAGTGCACGCACCCAGAGGGACCCGCCTTCACCTGGCGGGAGTTGAAGCCCAGATGGACGAAACACAGGGACACAATCGTGTGCCATTGTATTCAGGCTGACCCAGGGCCGCGCCATTTGGAATATCATCTTGTCAGTCATGTTGGAAACCTTGTCTTGTTTCCGGAGATTTCGAACCACCGAGAAGCAGAGCCAGGGGCTAAAAAGCCTGTCTCGATTGGCCGGCCTCCCCTCGCTCCCCGACTGGCTGTCAGGATCGGCCACTCAGGAGTGGCTGTCGCCACAGCTGGCCATTTCCTGACGGGCAACCCCCTTCGGCTACTCCCTTCCCTACATTTGGACCCAGCCAATGTCGGCGGCGACTCTAGAGGTCTCGATAGGTGGGGACGGGGGTGGGGTGGGGGTGGGGGTGCGGCCACCATCCAGGCCGTGGCAGCCGGGGCTCGGCATCACGCCGCGCCGCAGCCGAGCCACCCGGGGAGCCTCGGAGGCCAAGGCTTTGGAGTCAGATGCTGGAAGATGCCAACGTTGACTGGGCCCACGGCCCCTGGCGCTGGTACGAAGTGGAAACGAGTCTCGAATCTCCCCCAGCCGCTCTAACTCGCGTGAGATCCATTTTCTTAACGACCTGGGGTTTTACTTCACGGGTGTCTAAGAAAAGCACGTGCTTGCAATTCCATCCACTTTTAGTGGGCAAGGCTGGCGCTTGTAGAAGGATTCACACTGTGATTGTCAAAAGATCCCACCAAGGATAGACAGACTCTGTTGTGGGCACATGCATCTCACATCGTTGCCATGACAGCGCTTCCTCAGTACTGACCCTCTGACAGTGCGGCGCTCCCTCAGCACCGACAGTGCGGCACTCCCTCAGCACTGACCCTCCGACAGTGCGGCGCTCCCTCAGCACTGACCCTCCGACAGTGCGGCGCTCCCTCAGCACTGACCCTCCGACAGTGCGTCACTGCCTCAGCACTTACTCTCCGACAGTGCGGCGATCCCTCAGCACTGACCCTCCGAAAGTGCGGCGCTCCCTCAGCACTGACCCTCCGACAGTGCGGCACTCCCTCAGTACTGACCCTCCAATGGCGCGACACTCCCTCAGTACTGACCTTCCGACAGTGCGGCACTCCCTCAGCACTGACCCTCCGACAGCGCAGCGCTCCCTCAGCACTGACCCTCTGACAGCGCGGCTCTCCCTCAGCACTGACCCTCCGACAGCGCGGCTCTCCCTCATCACTGACCCTCCGACAATGCGGCGCTCCCTCAGCACTGACCCTCCGACAGTGCGGCTCTCCCTCGGTACCAACCCTCCAACAGTGCGGCGCTCCCTCAGCACTGACCCTCTGACAGTGTTGCGCTCCCTCAGCACTGACCCTCCAACAGGGCGGCGCTCCCTCACCACTGTCCCTCTGACAGTGCGGCGCTCCCTCAGCACTGACCCTCTGACAGTGCGGCGCTCCCTCAGTACTGACCCTCCGACAGTGCGGCGCTCCCTCAGTGCTAACCCTCCAACAGCGCGGTGCTCCCTTAGCACTGATCTTCTGCCAGTGCAGCGCTCCCTCAGCACTGACCCCCCCCCCGACAGTGTGGCGCTCCCTCAGCACTGACCCTCCCACAGTGCGGCGCTCCCTCAGCACTGACCCTCCGACAGTGCGGCGCTCCTCCAGCACTGACCCTCCGACAGTGCGGCGCTCCCTCGGCACTGACCCTCCGACAGTGTGGCGCTCCCTCAGCACTGACCGTCTGACTATGCGCCTGTGAAGGGCTCCATCGACCTTGATTTTCATCCTGAAATGAATGCTTGAACCCACGAATTTCTGACTCCGGCATGAATAGAAAGGCGGAATACTTTTTAAATATCTTGACTCTTTTAAATGCTGATGTTTAGAGAGATTTGGGCTTGTTCATATAAGGATCACAGCAACTAATTTGCAGGTGCAGCAAGCAATGAGGAAGGCAAACGGTTTGTTGGCCTTCATTGCAAGAGAGTTGGAGTACATGAATAAAGAAGTTTTGTTGTACAGTTGTAGAGGTGAACCCACATCTGGACTAACTGTGCATAGTTTTGGTCCCCACATTTAAGGAAGGATATACTTGCATTGGAGGCGGTACTGCGAAGGTTCACTCGATTGGTCCCTGGGATGAGGGGGGTTGCCCTACGATGAGAGGCTGAGTAAATTGGGCCGATATTCTCTGGAGTTTAGCAGAATGAGAGCCGATCGTATTGAGACGTACAAGATTCTGAAGGGGTTTGACAGGGTGGGCGCTGAGAGATTGTTTCCCCTGCTCGGGGGGATCTAAAACACGGAGGGGGGCACAGTCTCAGGATAAGGGGGCCGATCATTTCGGACTGAGATAAGGGGAAATTACTTCACCCGAAGGGTTGTGAATCTTTGGGATTCTCTATCCCAGAGGGTTGTGGATGCTCCATTGTTGAAGACATTTAAGGCCGGGACGGACGGATTTTTGGTCTCTCAGGGAATCGGGGGATACGGGGAGTGGGCGGGATAGTGGGAGTTCAAGCCCAAGATCAGGAATGATCGTACTGAATGCGGGAGCAGACTCGAAGGGCCGAATGGTCTACTCCAGCTCCTGTTTCTTATGCGAGTGCACTACCCAGTCAAGGCTTGTTCTGCTTCCGGTACTGGAATACCGGTGCCCCTACCCATTTAACCCCCCATGAGTTAAGTGACACCCCCCTCACCCCGGCCACAGCTTAGCTCAATTAAATAGCTTTTCCCCCACACACTGTGAGCTTCCTTTTGTGGCAGGGAAGGGGTTCAGGATTACAAGGTGAAGGTGGAGTCACACCCCGATTCAATTTCCAGGAATTCCATCGCGTTGCCCAGCTTGGCCAAGGGGGAGGGCGGATAGTCAGATGGCGACAGGGTGTCACGCAGAAACGGAAAGGAATTCCGATGAGGCGGTGCCAAGCAGATACGCTGAAGAGTTTGGAGCAGTCTGGAATCATGGTTTCTTTTAATGCATTCAGGGGATGTGGGCGTCACTGGCCGGGTCCAGCATTTATTGCCCATCCCTAATTGCCCCCTTGAGAAGGTGGGGGGTGAGCCGCCTTCTTGAGCCGCTGCAGTCCCCGTGTAGTGTACGTACACCCACCGCGCTGTTAGGGAGGGGGTTCCAGGATTTTGACCCAGCGACAGTGAAGGAACGGCCGATATATTTCCCAAGTCGGGATGGTGAGTGTGGCTCGGAGGGGAACTTGCAGGTGGTGGGTGTTCCCCATGTGTCTGCTGCCCTTGTCCTTCTAGGTGGTAGTGGTTGTGGGTTTGGAAGGTGCTGTTGAAGGAGCCTTGGCGAGTTGCTGCAGTGCATCTTGTAGATGGTACACACACTGCTGCCCCTGTGCGTCGGGGGTGGAGGGAGTGAATGTTTGTGGATGGGGTGTCGATCAAGCGGGGCTGCTTTGTCCTGGATGGTGTCGAGTTTCTTGACTGTTGTGGGAGCTGCGCTCATCCAGGCAAGTGGGGAGTATCCCATCACACTCCTGACTTGTGCCTTGTCGATGGTGGACAGGCTTTGGAGAGTCAGGAGGTGAGTTACTCATCACAGGATTCCCAGCCTCTGACCTGCTCTTGTAGCCACAGTATTTATATGGCTGGTCCAGCTCAGTTTCTGGTCAATGGTAACCCCCAGGATGTTGATAGTGGGGGATTCAGCCATGGTAACGCCATTGAACGTCAAGGGGCGATGGTTGGATTCTCTTGGTTGGAGGTGGTCATTGCCCAGCCAACTCTTTCACAAATGATAAAAGCAAAATACTGCAGATGCTGGAAACCTGAAATAAAAGCAGAAAATGCTGGAAACCTCAGCAGGTCTGGCAGCCTCTGTGGAGAGGGAAACAGAGTTAACGTTTCGAAACTGTATGACTCTTCTTCAGATTCTTTTTTCGCAAGTGGCGGTGCTGGACTACTTGGTGGAGCTTTGCCCAGTTTGGCATCTTCAGCCTCCCCCAACCCAGAGGGCGTTCACAGAATAACTGGAGACTACAAGACTCAAAGGAGGCCATTCAGCCTCTTGTGCCTATGCCAGTCTTTGAAAGTGGTACCCAATTTTGTCCCCTTCCACTGCTGTTTTCCCCTCAATCCTGCAGATTCTTCCAGAAGGATTTTGAAAGTTCCTTTGGAGTATGATTCTACTGCCCTTTCCGGTTGTGTGTTCCAGATCTTAATTTCTCCTCATCTCCCCCCCCTCTCTGGTTCTTTTACCGATTCTGTTCAATCTGTGACCCCCCCACTCTGGTCGACCCTCCTGCCACTGGAAGCAGTTTCCCCTTATTTACTCCACTGAAACCCCCTCGTGATTCTGAACGCCTCGATTCAACTCCCCCCTTAAACTTCTCTGCTCTAAGGAGAACAGTCCCAGCTCCTCCAGTCTCTCCACATGAACTGAAGTCCCCTCACCCCTGGGAACCGTTCTGGTAAATCTCTTCCGCACCCTCCCCATGGCCTCGACACTTCCTAAAGTGCGGGGCCCAGAACTGGACACAATAGTCCAACTGGGGCCTAACCGATGATTTGTAAAGGGCTAGTATGACTTGCTTGACTTTGTAATTCATACCTATGCCTTGGTGGGATCACATCTAAGATAACGTGTACAGTTTTTGCTCTCCATATTTGAAAGGAAGACATAATTGTGTGAGAAGCAGTGTGAGGGCAGACAGTAAAGTGGAGGTGAGACCACAACCAGATCAGCCATGACCTTATTGAATGGCAGAGCAGGTTCAAGGGGCTGAATGGCCTGCTCCTCCTCCTAAGTCCTCTGTTCCAATCCTCCATGCCAAGCCAAGGAACTTATGTGCTTTCTGAACTGTTTCTCATTAGTTCTCCAGAGTAATGCCTTAATAGGGAACACATTAGAAGCGCAGTATGGTGCCCCTTTAAATTTTAGCACCACCACCAACCCCCCACCCCCCTCGCCCACTGACCCAGGCCACTTTTTCCTTGCAGAGCAAGATTAAGTACTGAAGACGCAATCCCAACCTGCAGAAAGATCTCCTTAGTCAGTGCAGAAGGTGCATACGGCCCTCGAACCCTGCTTCGCCATTTAATAAAATCATGGCTGACCTGATTGTAACCTCAACTCCACATTCTCACCGACCCGCGATAACCTTTCATCCCCCCACCACGCCACTTGCTTATCAAGAATCTATCTCGCTCTGCCTTAAAAATATTCAAAGACTCTGCTTCCACCGCCTTTTGGGGAAGAGAGTTCCGAAGACTCGCGACCCTCTGAGAAAAAATTTCGTCTCATCTCTGTCTTAAATGGGCGACCCCTTATTTTTAAACAGCGACCCTTAATTCTAGATTCCCCCACAAGGGGAAACATCCTCTCCACATCCACCCTGTCAAGACCCCTCAGGATCTTATATGTTTCAATCAAGCTGCTTCTTACTCTTCTAAACTCCAGCGGATACAAACCTGTCCAATCTTTCCTCATAAGGCAACCCTCCCATTCCAGGTATTAGTCTAGTAAACCTTCTCTGAACTGCTTCTAATGCACTTACACCCTTCCTTAAGTAAGGTTACCAATGCTGTACACAGTACTCCAGATGTGGCCTCACTGGTGTCCCGTATAACTGAAGCATAACCTCCCTACTTTTGTATTTAATTCCCCTCACAATGAACAATAACTTCCTATTGCTTGCTGTACTTGCATACTAACTTTTTGCAATTCATGCGCTAAGGCACCCAGATCCCTCTGCATTTCAGAGCTCTGCAGTCTTTCACTGTTGAGGTATGATAAGCTGCATCTCTGTCATGCCAACGGCATCCATATCGCGTCCCCCCACACCTCATACTTGACCCGCTGCACATTTTGCACCTCAGATCTTGCTCTGGTGACGTTGTCTGGTCTTTCATCCAGCCTTGTTCCGAGGGTTGGTTGTTAATAGGATGCAAGCCAGTTGGTGAATCAAAAACCAAGACACAGTTTTTCTTTGTGGAGAGAGTTCATTGACTTGTTCAGTCTCACAATTCCCCTCCCACTCAACCCAGTGTCCTAGCTGTCCCTTATTTATACGTGCTCAATGACAATTAATACCCATCACCTGTTTCTCTTAAGGCATTGACATTGGCCGCACGATGAACGATCTTTCTCCACTGATTTCTATTTGCTGCTGCCCTCACTGCCTGTCCTGTGAAGAGGCCAGTCATATTCTGATATTATCCATCCATATGCCATCTTGGGTCTTCCATGCGCATGTTTTGCCTTGCATTACCTCCCTTCCCAAACACTCCCCTCCCGTTCACACCACGAGTCCAAGCTTCCTTGATATCACTGCCTCGAACGCGTTTCCGGGAATGAAGAGGAGTTCGCCATCCCAACTGGAAGTTTGCAACGCCCATAGTCCTGCCCACTCTGCTCTACGTGTGCGAGACTCAGGCTCTGTACCAGCGCTATGCCAAGAAGGTCAACCACTTTTACTTGAGAGCTGCCTGCGGAACCTTGTGAAGATCAGTTCACCTGTGCTGGCATTGCCGAGCATCCACACCAGATTGAGACAGTCGCCACTGAGTTGGGCTGGTCATGTAGCCAGAATGCCTGACACTCACTTACCAGGGGGAGGCGGTGACATAGTGGCATTGTCACCAGACTAGTAACCCAGAGACCCAAGGTAAGGCCCAGGCAACCCGGGTTCGAATCCCACCCGCAATTAAAAGTCTAATGATGACCATGAAACCCATCTGGTTCACTAATGCCCTTCAGGTAGGCAAAATCTGCTGTCCTTACCTCATCTGGCTTACATGTGACTCCAGACCCAAAGCAATGTGGTTGACTCTTAACCACCCTCTGAGATGGCCCGAGCAAGCCACTCGGTTGTATCAAATGAAACCGGACGGACCACCCGACATCGACCTAGGCACCAGAAATGACAACAGCAAACTCAGCCCTCCTTACAAACATCTGGGGGCTTGTGCCAAAACTGGGAGAGCTGTCTCACAGATTAGTCAAGCAGCAGCCTGAGATGGTCATCCTCACAGGAATCATATGTTACGGACAATGTCCCAGACACCACCATCACCATCCTTGGGTATGTCCTGTCCCAACCAGCAGGACAGATCAAGCAGAGGTGGTGGCACAGTGGTATACAGTCAGGAGGGAACTGCCTTGGGAGTCCTCAACATCAACTCGGGACACCATGAACCTCCTGCTGATTACCACCAACCGCACACCCATCACCGCCCCCCATCCCCTCTTTTAGCTGATGAATCAGTTCTCCTCCATGTTGAACACCACTTGGAGGAAGCATTGAGGGTGGCAAGGGTGCAGAATGTACTCTGGGTGGGGGACTTCAATGTCCTTCACCAAGAGTGGCTTGGTAGCACCACTACTGACTGAGTTCTAAAGGACATAGTTGCTAGACTGGGTCTGCAGCAGGTGGTGAGGGAAAAATATACTTGACCTCATCCTCACCAACCTGTGTGTTGCAGATGCATCTGTCCATGACAGTGACAGTATCAATAGGAGTTACCACTGCACAGTCCTTGTGGAGACAAAGTCCTGTCTTCACATTGAGCATACCCTCCATTGTGTTGTGTGGCACTACCACCATGCTAAAAGGTTGAACAGATCTACCCTGCTCTCATGCCTGCATGTCCATCCTTGGCCTGGCTGCAATGTTCCAGTGAAGTTCAACGCACACTGGAGGAACAGTACCTCATCTTCCGATTAGGTGCTTTATAGCCTTCTGGACTTAACATTGAGTTCAACAGCTTCAGACCATGAACTCTCTCCTCCATCCTCACCCCATTTTTAATCCCCCTTTTAAAAAAATTTATTTTTATTTTTTATCCACTTATTTTCATTTTTATTCATTTATTTATTGTTTTATCTCCTTTTTTTATTGCCTCTTTTATCCCTTTTTCCATCCTTTTCCCCCCCATCATTGCCCCCTCCTCCACCCCACCCCCAAAATTAAAAATGTTTTCTCTCTGCAGGCCAGGAGGTTTTTTGCTTCATTGCTACCACACAAAACCCTGGTCACCTGGTCAGGAGCCAATTAAAATTGTCATGAAGATATTAATGTATATAATATAATTGGAAAATATTTTTCTTTTAAAATAGAGGTTTAGTCTGTGGGTGTGTCTTAAGTGGATTAAAGCCAGCTAGTCTGGGTGCTTTGATGTGTATTAGTTTTGAGATGTAAGAGAGGTAGAGTGCATTTGCGTTTTTTTGAATAGAGCATTCAAGGTAGCGAGTGAAATCTGGCACCTAGCTAGCAGAGACCAAGCAATATGTTTATATTATGAATCAAATTGGTACTATGAAAGGGGTTTTATTGTGAGAAGAGGCTGGTGATACAATGAGAATTTACATTCAATGAGCTGTGCTAGGTATAAGGATAGCAGTTTTTGTGTGTGCGGAGCAGAGGCAATGTAAGATCAAAGTAGCTGTAAGCCTACAACCGTCTCCAAAGGAACCAAAGTGAAAGGAACCTCATTTTGAATTAATAAGGTGAAAATACTTTGCCTGGTGTCTGGTTAAGTCTATGGGTTGCTGTTGCCTTAATGGAGATTAGTTTGGGAATTTGTTAAAAGTTATGATAGTAGTAATTTGTAGCCATGTGTATATATTTAACTTGCGTAAATTAATAAAAATTTTCATTTAGTTTAATATAAAACCTCCCGAGAATTGGTGGTCTGATTCCTGAATTTAGAGTTGCATCTCAAACATACCACTTAAAAATATAGGTTATGACAGTTGTTCAAAGTTTCCCTCTGAAATTTGTAAATAACTCAGCTTTACCGAAAGGCTGTCTCATAACAAAGTGCTTTTGCCAGGCAGCTCCCTTGCTCCAGGACTCCTTTCTGGCACCATCCTGTCTTTCATGGCACACTCTGTTCCAGGACTGCAACATTGTATATACCTCTCATCCTGTCCCAGTGGACATGTCTCTCAAACTGCAGCCATTGTAATCCCAATCCACAGTCCAACAGAAAATAAAAAGATATGTTCCTTACAAAGGGGAGAAGTGGAGAGTGTGTTTTGCCGGCTGTGGCTGCTTTGCTTCCTTGATCTGAAAGCGGTAGTTGTCTTCTTGGTAAACACACATCAGCACAGGGACTACGTAACCTCAGTGCAGGAGCACAGATGACATATGGGACTGCAGCACCTCCAGAAGAAGGCCCACTAATGGCTTCTCAAGGGCAGCAAGTGACAGACAATAAATGCTGAACCTTGCCAGTGACAAGCACGCCCCGGAAATGGATAAAATGCATTTAGCCGGTTTGTACGCGGTTTCTACTGAGATGAATGTTGCGTATTGCTGATAAAAGGGGACATGCTGTTGAAGCTTTATGCCTTCCACTCATCAGGATGGATGCAAGAATACCAAACTTTGGAGAGAGCAACAATTTATCCCACATGAGAAATGCTGATTGGTTGGCATGTTGACTCTGGTTGGTTGAGGTTTTGCCATGGAGAATCCCAGGGAACTGCTGTCTCCCCCACCTTTGTTTAATTTTTAAAAAGCTGCAATGCCTGGACATGTTTCTTTTGGCTACAGAAGACAAGTCCCTGCATATGAATATAGGTAGCTTCTAGCACATGTAAGTGAGCCACACTGCAAGCCCGACTGGTAACCTTAAATTGGTTATTGGTTTAACCCTCGGCACACTCGGGAATCTTCAGCAAGTGCTGTCCAATCGTGGAATCACACCTGATGTTAGACATTGTGTTCTGAGTTTTGCAAGCATGGGCTGGTTGAGTACAGTCCGTACTCTGTCTATTGTGAACAGCCAAAGGGATGTTTGATACACTTCGCCAGTCATTGGATTGTTTGGCCTACATACCTGACATCTCATCGGCACTGAAATTTTTATATCACATTACTCATTTGTATGGTAGGCCTTGGCTTTTTGGTTTGATGGCTGCATCCTAACAGTGGAGAACACCACTTGTGTTGCCACTGCATAGTAGCGGCATGAAACAACTAGCTTCACCTGTTGCTCAAATTTTTGAGATACTTTACCCTTAACCAATGTTCATAGTTAAACAAGCCAGCGCCATGGTTTACAGTTACACAGTTTTGGTCTCCTTGTTTAAGAAAGGATATAAATGCATTAGAAGCAGTTCAGAGAAGGCTCACTCAACTGATACCTGGGATAGGCTGGTGGGGTGAGACGGCAGGGTTAGAACATAAGTACATAAAAAATAGGAGCTTGAGTAGGCCATTCAGCCCCACCATTCATGGCTGATCTGCCCCAGGCCTCAACTCCTTTTTCGTGCCAGCTCCTCATAGCCCTCAGCTCCCCGATATTTCCTCTAGGTTTTTTTTTGCAAAAATATACTTTATTCATAAAATATCTTCAATCACATTCCAAACCATTTCAAAAACACTATTACAAGGGTACAATCCAGGTTAAACTTTTACAAAATGTATCACCAGGTGCATCAGTACAAACAATATTACAATCATTTACAGCCTTTCATTTTGAGCTGTACAGCCCGAGGGGCTCTAAACAGTTCCCAGTTTCTCGGTGCGCTGTGGCAGAAAGGTCTTAGACAGCGACTCTTCCCCATTGCACCTTTGCGGCAGCTGCCCCAAGCTTTAGTGCATCCCTCAGCACGTAGTCCTGGACTTTGGATTGTGCCAGTCCGCAACACTCGGTCGGGGACAACCCTTTGTGCTGGAAGACCAACAAGTTTCGGGCAGACCAAAGCGCGTCTTTCACCGAGTTGATGATCCTCCAGCTGCAGTTGATGTTTGTCTCGGTGTGTGTCCCTGGGAACAGCCCGTAGAGCACGGGGTCCTGTGTCACAGAACTGCTCGGGATGAACCTCGACAGCAACCACTGCATCTCTCTCCAGACCTTCTTTGCAAAGGCACAATCCACAAGGAGGTGAACAACGGTCTCTTCCCCACCACAGCCACCTCGAGGGCAACGTGCAGAGGGGGTGAGACTCCTGGCATGTAGGAAGGATCTGACGGGGAGGGCCTTTCTCACCACCAGCCAAGCCACGTCTTGGTGCTTGTTGGAAAGTTCTGGCGATGAGGCATTCTGCCAAATGACTTTGACAGTCTGCTCGGGGAACCATCCCACAGGGTCCACCCTCTCCTTTTCCCTCAGGGCCTCTAAGACGTTACGTGCTGACCACTGCCTGATGGACTTGTGGTCAAAGGTGTTTTTCTGCATAAATTTTCCCACCAGGGACAGGTGGTCCGGCACGGTCCAACTACTTGGAGCGTTCCGCGGCAGCGTGGCCAGACCCATCCTTCGCAACACCGGGGACAGGTAGAACCTCAGCACGTAGTGACACTTGGTGTTTGCGTACTGAGGGTCTACGCACCGCTTGATGCAGCCACACACAAAGGTGGCCATCAGTATGAGGGCGATGTTGGGCACGTTTTTTCCCCCTTTATCTAGAGGCTTGTACATCGCGTCCCTGCGGACACGATCCATTTTCGACCTCCAGATAAAGCGGAAGATGGCTCGAGTGATCGCCATCGCGCAGGAGTCTGGAATGGGCCAGACCTGCGCCACGTACAGCAACAGCGAGAGTACCTCACACCTGATGACCAGGTTCTTACCCGCAATGGAGAGGGAGCGTCGCTCCCACATGCCCAGTTTCCTTTTCACCATAGCCACTCGCTCCTTCCAATTTCTAATGCATGCCCTGGTCCCTCCGAACCATATCCCCAGCACCTTCAGGCCGTCAGCCCTGACAGTGAAGGGGACAAAGGATCGGTCAGCCCAGTTCCCAAAGAACATGGCCTCGCTCTTCCCACGATTTACCTTGGCTCCCGAGGCCAGTTCGAACTGGTCGCAGATGTGGATCAGTCTGCGCACCGACAGCGGATCCGAGCAGAAGACGGCGACGTCATCCATGTACAGGGAGGCTTTTACCTGAGTGCCTCCACTGCCTGGGATCGTCACTCCTCTTATGCCCGGATCCTTCCTGATGGACTCGGCAAAGGGTTCTATGCAACACACGAAAAGAACAGGTGAGAGAGGACAGCCCTGCCTGACTCCAGATTTAATCGGAAAGCTATCTGTTTCCCACCCATTGATTGAGACTGCACTACTGATGTTAGTGTAGAGCAGTTGGATCCAATTTCAAATTCCCTCCCCAAACCCCATTTTGGAGAGCACAGCCCCCATGTAGGTGTGCGATATTCTGTCAAAGGCCTTCTCCTGATCCAAGCTGATGAGGCAGGTATCCACACCCCTGTCCTGTACATAGGCAATCGTATCCCTGAGCAGCGCGAGGCTGTCAGAGATCTTCCTGCCTGGCACAGAGCAGGTCTGGTCAGGGTGAATCACCAATTCCAGAGCGGATTTGACCCGATTGGCGATGACCTTGGACAGAATCTTATAGTCCACATTCAACAGTGAAATGGGTCGCCAATTTCTAATTTCCTCCCTTCCCCCCTTGTGCTTGTAGATGAGGGTGATGATGCCTTTCCTCATGGATTCTGACATACTACCGGCCAGGAGCATACTCTCGTACACTCCTAGCAGGTCTGGGCCGATCAAGTCCCACAGAGCCGAATACAACTCCGCCGGCAAGCCGTCGCTTCCGGGAGTTTTACTCTTCTCGAAGGACTCAAGGGCCTTAGTCAGTCCATCAGGAGTTAGCGGTTTGTCCAGGCTCTCCCGCGTACTGTCGTCTAAGACCTCCGTGATAGAGGACAGGAAGGACTGGGAGGCCGTGCTGTCCGTGGGCTTCACGTCATACAATCCGGCATAAAAGGATTTGCTGATCCTCAGAATGTCGGACCGTGATGACTTTACTGAGCCGTCTTCTTCCTTCAGGCTGCTGATCACAGAGCTCTCTCTGTGTACCTTTTGGAAGAGGAAACGTGAGCACGTCTCATCCTGCTCCACGGAGCGGACTCTGGAACGGAAGATGATCTTGGAGGCCTCCGAGGCAAAGTGCGAGGCTTGCTGGCTCTTCACCTCTTGGAGCTCCTCCTTGACATCGACCCCCATCGACTGCAGCCGGAGCAGATTCTGCATGTTTTTCTGGAGTCGGGACATTTCCCTCTGTTCCTTTCTAGCTTTCTGGGTGCCTTTGAGGATGAAAAACCTCTTGATGTTTCCCTTGATCGCTTCCCACCAGTGTGTCAGGGACTCAAAGAGGGGTTTCACGGTTCTCCAACCTTTGTAATCCCTCTTGAGCTCCTCAATGTTCTCTGGGGTCAGCAGTTGCACATTTAGCTTCCATGCCCCCCTGCCCACCCTCTGGTCCTTCTCCAAGTGGCAGTCCGCCAGTAGGAGGCAGTGGTCAGAGAAGAACACCGGCTTGACGTCGGTGGATCCTGACTGTGAATGCACGGGACACAAACAGGAAGTCTATCCTGAAACGAATGGACCCGTCTGGCCGCGACCAGGTGTATCTACGCTGCGCTCCGTCTGCAGGGTTGCTGAAGACGTCGTGCAGCTTGGCATCCTTAACTGTTTCCATCAGGGATCTGGACGTAGCGTCCAATCTGCTGCCGGCCCTGCTGGATCGTCCAGCCGCATCGATGATGCAGTTGAAGTCACCGCCCAGAATGACCGGCCTGGAGGTCGCCAGCAGCAGTGGGAGCTGCTGAAAAACCTCCAGCCGCTCAGCCCCTTGTGCCGGGCCATACACGTTAATTAACCGGAGTGGAGCGTTCTTGTACATTACGTCTGCTACGAGGAGTCGCCCGCCCACCACCTCCTTAACCTCGGAGACGGTGAAGTTGCCTCCCCGCAGCAGAATACCCAGGCCAGAGGAACGAGAGTCATTTCCGCCCGACCAGATCGATGGCCCGTGGGACCACCATCGTGACCATTGCCTGTAGGAGCTGAGGTGCGGTATCGCACACTCCTGCAGAAACAACAGGTCAGTTTTGACCTTGGCTAGGTAGTCCAAGGTCGCAACACATCGCGTAGTAGATTTAATGCTACGCACATTTATGGATACAATCTTTAAACCCATTTTAAAGCATTTATTCTCCTACCAAACCCACTGTCTCTGAGAGTCCCAGACCTTTAGTCTGCTCCTTCATACCCGTAGTGAGCTCAAATTCCTTCACTTTGGATGGGCTGAGGTAGATCTCCTTGGCAGTGTTCTGCTCAGGTGGCATCTGGAGGTTCACGTAGAGAGCGGGTTTTGAGATGACCTTTGCTGGAGAAGCTTCTCCAAAACTCACCCCCTCTGGGGTGTTGCTGTTCCCGGCTTCCTGGAGCTGGGGTGCGATGATTGCCTCACTGCTCCCAGATTCCAGGGGCTGTGGTGCACTGGCCTCCTCAGGTTGCAGGCAAAGTTGGGGTGCGCTGGTCTCCTTGTTGTCTCCAATTTTCTGGAGCTCGGGTGTCTCGTCCTCCAACGCCCTGGAGCTTTGCCGCCTCTTCTGTCGGTGCCGCCCTGGCACTTCATCATCCGAAGAGCTGCTGCCCTTGTCATCCATGTTGGATGGGAGACGCCTCTTGCCGCTTTTCTGGGAAATGGCTTTGCTTCTTCTTCGCTCCTTCTTACTTTTGGTGTTCTTCACCGTCCGCCACTCCCCCTGCTGCTTTTCCACTGCTGCCTCCTCCTCCATTGATTCGCTGTCCTGAGGACTGGGAGGTTTAGGGGGTAGTGCTGTTGATTGGCTCTCTGTTGCCTCAATCTCTTTCTCCACCTTGTCTCTCTCTGTGTCCTCCTTTGTCCCGTTGAGCTCCCTGGGGGCCTTGGTGGTTGGAGTGACACGAAACATTTCTTCTCCTTCCCCCTCGTCGGCTTTGGCTGCCTGTGCGTAAGTACGGCAGCGTTTGGGGCAGGTCCTGTAGAGGTGACCTGCCTCGCCACACAGGTTGCAGCACTTGGCCTGTTGGCAGTCTTTTGTCTGGTGCCCTTCCTGTTTGCAGATCTTGCAGAGGGAGGCGCTGCAGTTGGCCGCCACATGACCAGCCTTGCCGCATGAGCGACAATGCTTGGGTTGCCCAGCGTAGACCAGGTAGCCACGGTTTCCCCCGATAGCGAAACTGGAAGGAGGGTGGAAAATGGCTCCCTTACCATCGGTCTTTAGCGTGACCTTAAACAGGCGTTTACCTGTCCAGATCCCCAACTCGTCTCGAATCTCGGTGCCGCTCCCCACCTTATCGAAGTACCTGGTGAGGAAGGTGACCACGTCGGCGACAGGGACGAAGGGGTTGTACACATGCACCATCACCACACGTTCCCGTTGCAACGGCAGAGAAAAGTGCGGCTCCGCCGTCAGGATCTTCATCTCCGGCAGGTCTCTCTTCTCCTCGAACACCCTCAGGAGCTGGACGCAGTCTGCCACCCGCTTGAACGTCACGTCGAAATAACCAGCTTTGGGGAAGTCCTGCAGGGTGTAGATCTCCGGAGCTTCGAAGCCGCACGCCTTCAACAGGATCCTCCTGGCGAAGAAGACCCGATCCATAGGTGATCCTCCTTCGCTGTCGTTCACCGTGACTCGGACGGTGATAGGTAACCCACGGTATGGATTTCGATTGGTTATAGCCTTTCCATCCCGACCTTGCCTTGGCAGGATCATGGTGTCGCCCCTGCAACACTTGATCTTAGCCAAAAGGCCGAGGTGCTGCTGACTTTTTTTTTTGTAAAAATATACTTTATTCATAAAATATCTTCAATCACATTCCAAACCATTTCAAAAACAACATTACAAGGGTACAATCCAGGTTAAACTTTTACAAAATGTATCACCAGGTGCATCAGTACAAACAGTATTACAATCATTTACAGCCTTTCATTTTGATCTGTACAGCCCGAGGGGCTCTAAACAGTTCCCAGTCTCTCGGTGCGCTGTGGTAGAAAGGTCTTAGACAGCGACCCTTCCCCATTGCGCCTTTGCGGCAGCTGCCCCAAGCTTTAGTGCGTCCCTCAGCACGTAGTCCTGGACTTTGGATTGTGCCAGTCCGCAACAATCGGTCGGGGACAACTCTTTGTGCTGGAAGACCAACAAGTTTCGGGCAGACCAAAGCGCGTCTTTCACCGAGTTGATGATCCTCCAGCTGCAGTTGATGTTTGTCTCGGTGTGTGTCCCTGGGAACAGCCCGTAGAGCACAGAGTCCTGTGTCACAGAACTGCTCGGGATGAACCTCGACAGCAACCACTGCATCTCTCTCCAGACTTTCTTTGCAAAGGCACAATCCACAAGGAGGTGAACAACGGTCTCTTCCCCACCACAGCCACCTCGAGGGCAACGTGCAGAGGGGGTGAGCCTCCTGGCGTGTAGGAAGGATCTGACGGGGAGGGCCTTTCTCACCACCAGCCAAGCTACGTCTTGGTGCTTGTTGGAAAGTTCTGGCGATGAGGCATTCTGCCAAATGACTTTGACAGTCTGCTCGGGGAACCATCCCACAGGGTCCACCCTCTCCTTTTCCCTCAGGGCCTCTAGGACGTTACGTGCTGACCACTGCCTGATGGACTTGTGGTCAAAGGTGTTTTTCTGCATAAATTTTCCCACCAGGGACAGGTGGTACGGCACGGTCCAACTACTTGGAGCGTTCCGCGGCAGCGTGGCCAGACCCATCCTTCGCAACACCGGGGACAGGTAGAACCTCAGCACGTAGTGACACTTGGTGTTTGCGTACTGAGGGTCTACGCACCGCTTGATGCAGCCACACACAAAGGTGGCCATCAGTATGAGGGCGATGTTGGGCACGTTTTTTCCCCCTTTATCTAGAGGCTTGTACATCGCGTCCCTGCGGACACGATCCATTTTCGACCTCCAGATAAAGCGGAAGATGGCTCGAGTGATCGCCATCGCGCAGGAGTCTGGAATGGGCCAGACCTGCGCCACGTACAGCAACAGCGAGAGTACCTCACACCTGATGACCAGGTTCTTTCCCGCAATGGAGAGGGAGCGTCGCTCCCACATGCCCAGTTTCCTTTTCACCATAGCCACTCGCTCCTTCCAGTTTCTAACGCATGCCCCAGGGTCCTCCTCTCGCACTCTCCTCTAGGTGCTGCTGACTGCCTGTTCCAGAGTCCTCCTCTCACACTCTCCTCTAGGTGTTGCTGACTGCCTGTTCCAGAGTCCTCCTCTCTAGTGTGATGTTTCCAAGTCTGCTGACTGGGCGGGGTTGTGAGTTGTGAGGAGGATGCAAGGAGGCTTCAAGGTGATTTAGACAAGTTATGTGTGTGGACAAACACATGGCAGATGCAGTTTAACGTGGATAAATGTGAAGTTATACGTTTCAGTGTGAAAAACAGAAAAGCAGAGTATGGGAAATGTGGATGTACAAAGGGACCTGGGTGTCCTTGTACACCAGTCAATGAAAGTAAACAGGCAGGTGCAGCAAGCAATTAGGAAGGCAAATGGTATGTTGGCCTTCATTGCAAGAGGATTTGAGTTCAGAAGTAGGGATGTCTTACTGCAGTTATACAGGGCCTTGGTAAGACCACACCTGGAGTATTGCATGCAGTTCTGGTCTCCCTACCTAAGAAAGGATATACTAGAGGGAGTGCAGTGAAGGTTCACCAGGCTGATACCGAGGGTAGCAGGACTGCCGTATGAGGAGAGATTGGTTCAACTGGGCCTGTATTCGCTAGAGTTTAGAAGAATGAGAGGGAATTTGATTGAAATGTATAAAATTCTAACAGGGCTAGACAGACTATATGCAGAGAGGATGTTTCCCCTGGTTGAGGAGTCTAGAACCAGGGGCCACAGTCTCAGGATACGGGGCAGGCCATTTAGGACTGAGTTGAGGAAAAGTTCCTTCACTCAGAGGGTGGTCAACCTGTGAAATCCTCTACCACAGAAGGCTGCGGAGGCCGGGTCACTGAGTATATTCAAGAAGGAAATTGATAATGTTTTGGATATTAGAGGTGTCAAGGGGTATGGAGAGAAAGCAGGAATATGGCGTTGAGATAGAGGATCAGTCATGATCATATTGAATGGTCTAGCAGGCTCGAGGGGCCGAATGGCCTACTCCTGCTCCTAGTTTCTATGTCTCTATAATAAGATCCTGAGGGGACTTGACAGGGTGGATGCTGAAAGGCTGGTTCTCCTTGTGGGAGAGACTAGAACTAGTGGACACAGTTTAAAAATAAGGGGTCTCCTGTTTAAGACGGAGATGAGGAGAAATTTTTTTCTCTCAGAGGGTCGTGAATCTTTGGAACTCTCTTCCCTGGAGAGCGGAGAAGGCAGGAGCAATGAATATTTTTAAGGCGGAGGTGGATAGATTCTTGACTAATGAAGGAGTCAAAAGGAGTCGGGGGTAGGTGGGAATGTGGAGTTGAAGTTACAACCAGATCAGCCGTGATCTTATTGAACGGGGAGCAGGCTTGAGGGGCCGAGTGGCCTACCCCTGCCCCTAATTCGCACGTTCATATGTTTGCGCACAGGCCCTATCCATGGTTCATCAGCCATTTCAGTTGGGCAACACCATTTCAGCTTCTCAGAATGAGGGGCAGACCATTTAGGACTGAGATGAGGAGGAATTTTTTTCACTCAGAGGGCGGTGAGTCTTTGGAATTCTCCACCCTAGAGAGCTGGGAAGCTCAGTCATTGAACATGTTCAAGGCAGAGATCGATAGGCTTCTGGAGACTAATGACATCAAGGGATATGAGGATAGTGTGGGAAAAATGGCGTTGGAGGTGGAGGATCAGCCATGACCTATTTGAATGGCAGAGCAGTCTCAATGGGCCAAAATGGCTCCAATTTCCTATGTTTCTCTGTTAGTGTCCTCTAAATTGATGTAGACTAGATTGAAAGAGAGATGTACGTCCCTACAGCGCCTTTCACCGTCACATAAAGCAATATTTTTATTCTTTCACGGAATATGGGCACCACTGGCAAGGCCAGCATTTGTTGCCCATCCCTAGTTGCTCTTGAACTGAGCGGCTTGCTAAGGGCCATTCCAGAGGGGCAGTTAAGAGACAACCGCATTGCTTGTGGGCCTGGAGTCACAAGTAGGCCAAACCGGGTGAGGACAGCAGACTTCCTTCCCTATAGGACGTGAGTGAACCAGAGGGGTTTTTACAACAATCGATGATAGTTTCATGGTCACCATCACTGAGAGACCAGGGCCAGGAGTTTTTCCTATGGCAGGCGGGCTGGGAGGGTAGCAGGTAGGGGCAGGCGTGGGGCCAATTGCCGCCCGCGATCGGCTGCGTGCCACCATTTTACGTGGGCGGGCCAATTAAGGCCCGCCCAGCGTAATACGCGTGCATGCAAAAGGGTGCTTCAATCTCCCTGAGGCAGGGAACGGGATACGAATGGATAGGAAAATAATTAAAGAATCGATTTAAAAATGTATTCAAACATGTCCCCACTCATGTGACACATACTTATGAAAATTAATGAATTTATTTAATAAAAGCCTGGGCTTTTTGCCTGCCTGCCAACCTTAAGGACAGCATTTGCTTCAATTAATTTCTTAATGGCCTTAATAGGCTGTTTACATTTCAGCAGGCATGCAGGTGACTCTGGCCACGCCTGCCAAATGAAATATTGCAATGACATCAGGAATCATTTTACGCATCAGCCCTACCCCTGCATACCAACTGGAGGATTCTGCCCTAACCCATATCCTCAGCTTTAGGCTGGGAACTCCCTAGGCCAGCGACATTACCACTAGGCCACCATCACCCCTGTAAAGGTAATGAGGCAGGATTTAGGAAGTGCCTTATAGGTGGAAAGCAAGGTAAAGAGGGTGGAAGAGGTGCAGTGAGGGAATTTTGGAGTTAGGGGCCAAGGCAACTTGAGGGAACGGTCACCAATAGAGCCACAGTTATGGTTGGGAGTGCACAAGAGATTGTAATTAAGAGGACCGCAGAGATCTTGGGAGGTTGCAGGAGGTTACAGAGATAGGAAGGGGGGGTGAGGCCATGAAGGGATTTGAAAACCAGGAGTGAGAATTTTTTAAATGTAGACGCCGCTCGACTGGCAGCCGGTGTGGATCAGGGAGCACAGGGGGTGGCAGGCAAATGGGCCTTGCAGCAGCGTTGTGGATGACCTCATGTCTAGGGAGGGTAGAAGACGGGAGACCAGCCAGGAACGATCGAGACTGGAGGTGACCGAAGCCGTGGACGAGGGTCTCAGCAGCAGATGACCTGAGACGGGGGGGGGGGCGGAGTCGGGCGACGTTACGGAGCTGGGAATACGCAGCCTGACTGAAGGCCCGGATATGAGGTCGCAAGCTCGTCTCGGGGTCAGATACGACACCGAGGTTGCCAACAGTCTGGATCCACCTCAGCCCGTTACCAGGGAGAGGGATGGGGTCAGTCGCTCGGGAACGGAGTTCGGAGCGGAGACCAAAAACAACGGCTTCGGTCTTCCCAATATTTCATTGGAGGGAATTTCTCCTCATCCAGGACAATTTCGAAGCCCATCCAATGCTTTGCTAACATTTGGTCACTGTTGTAACACAGGAAAGGCGGCAGTGAGTTTGCGCACAGCAAGCTCCCACAAACAGCAATGCATTTGTGACTATTTTTTGTCAGGTGGGTTGGGAGATAAGTATTGGTCCCAGGACACTGGGGAGAATTCACCTACCCTACCCTACCAATCACCCCCAAACCCCCCCATCCCTGGCGAGTGTTCCCCAACTGGGCCTCATCCCTCATTACCCTCAAGGCACTGGGGGTGAGGCTCCTTGAAAGGACAGCTGAGTGGCTTTCTGAGTCATTCCAGAGGACAGATAAGAATATGTGGGAAAATGTGAGGTTATGCACTTTGGCAGGAAGAATAGAGGAGCTGAATATAATTTAAATGGAGAAAGACTGCAGAAAGCTGCAGCACAGAGGGATTTGGGGGTCCTTGTGCATGAATCCCAAAAAGCTAACATACAAGTTCAGCAGGTAATAGGGAAGGCAAATGGAATGTTGGCCTTTATTTCAAAGGGAATGGAGTATAAAAATAGGGAAGTCTTGCTAAAACTATATAAGGCACTAGTTAGACCACACCTAGAATACTGTGAAGAGTTTTGGTCCCCCATCTAAGGAAAGATATACTGGCATTGGAGGCAGTCCAGAGAAGGTTCACTAGGTTGATCCCGGGTATGGAGGGATTTTCTTATGAGGAGAGGTTGAGTCGGTTGGGCTTGTACTCATTGGAGTTTAGAAGAATAAGAGGCCACCTTATTGAAACATATAAGATTCTTAGGGGGCTTGACAGGGTAGATGCTGAGAGGTGGTTTCCCCTTGTGGGAGAGTCTAGGACCAGAGGGCGTAATCTCAGAGTAAGGGGGCGCCCATTTAAAACAGAGATGAGGAGGAATTTCTTCTCTCAGAGGGTAATTAGTCTGTGGAATTCTTTACCACAGGGGGCTGTAGAGGCTGGGCCGTTAAGTATATTCAAGGTTGAGATAGACAGATTTTTAATCAGTAAGGGAATCAAGGGTTATGGGGGAAAAGACAGGAAAGTGGAGTTGAGGATTATCAGAATCGCCATGATCTCATTGAATGGTGGAGCTGACTCGATGGGCCGAATGGCCTACTTCTGCTCCTACGTCTACATTGCTGTGGGGTCTGGACTCACATGTAGGCCAGACTGGGTAAGGACAGCAGATTTCCTTCCCTGAAGGACATTAGTGAACCAGATGGGTTTTTACGACAATCGATGACAGTTTCACGGTCACCATCACTGAGACTGGCTCTGAGGTCTAGGCCTCTGATCACTAGTATTTGTACTTACGAGATGAACTGATGTAATGTAGGCAATGTTTTGAGTGATGTTGGTTGAAGGATAAACATTGACCCCAAAAAACCAGGGACAACTCTCCCATTCCCCCCAGCCCTCCCCAGAGTGGCCATGGAATCTTCTGCAGTCACCTGAGAGGGCAGACAGGGCCTCAGTTTAGCATTCTACCTGAAAGACAGCACCTCCAATGGTGCAGCACTCCCCCAGTACTGCACTGGAGCGTCAAAACCTTGATTTTTTGCACTGTAGCCTCAGGAGTGGAAGACGAACCAAAAAGCCTTATGACTCAGAGACAGGAGTGCTACCCGCTCAGCTACCGATCACTCCGCCACAGACCAAAACCCCACAAGCTGGCTGAATCTATCTGTGCTGCCCCTCACTTACCGCTCCACAATGACCACCCGCCAACCACCTTCCATCTCTGCGCCCCTTCCTGATTAGCGAGACCCACCAGCAGGCATCTTCTGGACCAAGGAATGGGAGACACGGGAAGTCACTAACAATGTGATGCCCTGCAGCAACTCGCCAAGGCTCCTTCGACACAACCTTCCAACCCCGCGGCCACTACCATCTAGAAGGACAAGGGCAGCAGACACATGGGGAACACCCACCACCTGCACGTTCCCCTCCGAGCCCCGCACCATCCCGGCTTGGAAATATATCGGCCGTTCCTTCACTGTGGCTGGGTCAAAATCCTGGCACTCCCTCCCTAACAGTGCCGTGGGCGTACCTACACCACACGGGGACTGCAGCGGTTCAGGAAGGCGGCTCACCCACCACCTTCTCGAGGGGCAATTAGGGATGGGCAATAAAAATGCTGGGCTTAGTCACCGACGTGTGACGAGCCCCAATGGCTGAATGGCAGGCTTTGAACTACCACAGCGAGAGCGGTCCTTTGCTAAGCAGGTCCGGGACCAGCCAGGACCGCCTATGCAGCCAATCTCCATCGCTGGGACCTCAGTACAAACCCCTGCTGCCCCTGTGGAAAGGCACAAACAATGCTGCACATCAACGAGGAGCTTAAACAATTGCCTGGCTTTGGGGATAAATAGACAGTAAATAAACTAACAGATGACTTTACCTGCCAGGAATCCCCCCCATCCCCACTGGCTGCAGCACCCACCCACCCAACCCTCCTAGAAAGAAATAGTTAAAAATGACCGACACTCAGGTAACGGGAATGACCTTTGCAGCTCTACGTGGTGCCCATTTATTGAAGGTTAAGAGAGTCAGTAAGGTGCAGCTCACTCATTGTAATAATAGCCAGCTCATGTTGCCCTTTATTACAAGTTTTAAGTCAGTTATTAGGGTGTAGCTTCCTCATCTTAAATGAAACTAGAATAAACCTGCGGTGGGTGGGGGAGGGTGGGGGACACTATTGACACTAGGGACAGGGAACGGCAGTCTGCTTCTGTTTGGCTTGCTTCTCGTTCCAGGTCCAAGAGTAAGCGTTAAACGCCTGATGAAAAGCCGGATTCTTCATGGCAGCTTCAAATCTCCTCTGCATATTCTGCCTCCTCTTCAGCCTGCCCTCCTTAATTTTCCTGCTGTGCGATTTCCTGGACTGCTCCTTCGCATCTCCCTTGTCAGCGTTCTTCCTGGCCCCCTTGGCTGCCTCCCTGGCTTGCTGCGCGGCCACCTTCTGGTCCGCCGCCTTGGCTGCTGCCTTGGCCGCCTCCCCTTCCGCCTCCTTGTCAGGCTCCGGGCTGGCAGACTCCTCCTCCTCCGGGGCCGGAGAAGCCGACTTGGGGCTTTCCGGCTCCTGATTCTCCTCACCCTGGTCCTCTCCGGCGAGGTCCGCCTCACCGCCGTAGACCTGGGCCATGGTTATAAACTTGTTCCGGTAGTAGGCAGCGATGATCCCTTTGCTCTTGGCGGAGAGAAGGGGAGAGTCCACCAGCTTGTTGATGGCCTGGAAAATGATGACTGGCGTGGCCACAGCGCTCTTGCATTCTCCGTACTCTGGGGCTAGGTACTGAGCAAAGGTGTTGGTGTCGGTCATAATGGCCAGGAAGTCCTCGAAGCACACCTCTTTGCCCAAGTTAACTTCCGTGCACTTCATCTCATTTGGGATTAAGGGGTTCTTTAGGTATATTTGTACTTCGGACATCATATTCAGTAGGCTATTGACATCGATGCAGTCTTGCTTGTCTCTGCAGAACATGTTGAAGACATCTCGAAAAGCGTTGACCTGCTCCTCTGTCAGAGGAGTGTCCTTGTACTCCTCATCTGGTTCCAAGATGTCCACATAGGTCGCCAGGCTGTAGATTGTTTGGCCCAGGAACATAGGGGGCGGGAGGTGCTGCTTGTGGCAGGCATCGAGCTTCTTGCTCTTAATCTTGGCCCCTTTCTTCTTCATGTAGTAATATCTGATTATCTTTCGGGTGGTGTCCTCCGGAAGCATTTGGGTTTGGATGAACTTGGACAGGATCTCGAAGAAGATGGTGTTGTCCACGGACCCCGTCTGTGGCAGTGAGGCCTCGCAGTGCTCTGGCAGCTCCTTGTAGAAGAGGAAAAAGAGCCTGGTGCTGGTCACCAGGCTCAGGAAGTCTTCGAAATTCGCTTCCCCGTCTCCATCGGAATCCAGCGCCTCCAGAATGTTGTACACGTCGACTTCCTCCACGGGAATCTCGAGCGCTGTCAGCGCAGCCTTCAGGCTGGAAATGTTAACGATGTCTTTGTTGCCCTGGGTGAACTGCTTGAAGACCTCGTTGAATGCTTCCCGTTGGTTCGGGGTTAGAGGAGGCTCTTCGGGGGTCGCATTGTCCTCCTCCTCCTCCTCCTCCTCCTCCTCCTCTTCGTCGTAAGATGGCATCTCGCACACCGAGCCGTCCGATGACTCCTCCTCTCCCTCTGGCGAGGGGGACTTCTTGTCCCGGTCCAGCTTCTGCTCTACCTGCTCCATCACTTTCTCCATGATGGTGGTCACCTCCTCCACCACCTTGTTGACCAGCTCCTCCACCTTCTTGCCCATCTCCTCCTCCGTGTTCATCGCGTTCTCTGCCAACTTGTCCAGCGTCTCGTTCATGGTCTCCACCACCGTCTGCTGGATCTTCTCCTTGTTCTCCTGCTTCCACTTCTCCACCATCCTGTCCATCACCCTCTCCATCATCCTGTCCATCACCTTGTCCACCACCTTCTCCATTACCTTCCCGAGCCCCACCACATGGGAAGGGGTTTCGGCCGTGCGCGTTTCTTGCTTTTCCTCTTTCTCCATCGTTTGCCTGTGTTTTTGTCTTTTGAGAAAGCCTCTTGAGTTCGTGCAGTGCTCTTGGGGGATCTAAAGACTTGTCCTTTCTTTTTCCTCCTTCTATACAAAGAGATCTTCACACCCAACCTGGTCCCTCACAAGAATAGTATTTGCTACTTAGCCTGGAAGCAAACCTCTGTTCCAGTTACTGGTTCAGATCCTGCTGCCTTCTTATCTGAGTCACTTCATTCAGCCTTTGGGTTTGCCTTTCTGCTATCTCATGACATACAACACCATTAAACGTGGCGAGGTCCAGCCCTGTCCACCATGGACGTCCCACTCAGAGCTCTGCATCAACTCTGTCCTTACAAACATGAGGGCCTTTCTGTTTGACTTGGATTCTTTCTGAGGGAAAGGGGCAGCATAGTTTGCTGCTAAATGTCTTCATTGTACCTTGGGGCTTTTTCAGCAGTTGCCCATGGTGGGCTGTGATGTCTTGTGTGTTTTGTGACCTCAGGCAGTGATGTGTTATCTGCTGGTTGCAAAGTCACAAGTGTGTGATTCACTTTGCCCACCCCGTTCAGCCCCACACACGTTTCTCCCTGCCCCACCCGCGCTCCCCTTCCCCACTCCCCAAACAACTCACCCCCTTTTCCCTCCCCGCCCATGCCCCCCCCCACCCCCACTCCACCGACCAACACCAAACTTTCACCCCACTCTCACCACCCAAGCCAGGACACAAGTTGCTGCTGTCGGTGCCAGCAATTGGCAGAGGACCGGCATGGTGGTAAGTTGGCGTGGGCAGCCGGACCGGACACCGCGTGGTGTCGGTGTGTGGGGCGGAGTGCCGAGCATGTTGGCAGAGCAGGCTGGGGCTGGTGGGGCAGTCTACATGGGGGGGTTACCATTGACCAGAAACTGAACTGGACCAGCCCTGTGAATACTGTGGCTACAAGAGCAGGTCAGAGGCTGGGAATCCTGCGGCGAGTAACTCACCTCCTGACTCCCCAAAGCCTGTCCACCATCAACGAGGCACAAGTCGGGAGTGTGATGGAATACTCCCCGCTTGCCTGGATGAGCGCAGCTCCCACAACACTCAAGAAGCTCGACACCATCCAGGACAAAGCAGCCCCGCTTGATCGGCACCCCATCTATAAACATTCACTCCCTCCACCGCCGACGCACAGTAGCAGCAGTGTGTGTGTACCATCTACAAGATTCACTGCAGCAACTCGCCAAGGCTCCTTAGACAACACCTTCCAAACCTACAACCGCTACCATCTAGAAGGATAAGGACAGCAGATAGATGGGAACACCACCAACACCAAGTCACTCACCATCCTGACTTGGAAATATATCGGCCGTTCCTTCACTGTCGCTGGGTCAAAATCCTGGAACTCCCTCCCTAACAGCGGTACCTACACCACACGGACTGCAACGATTCAAGAAGGCAGCTCACCACCACCTTCTCAAGGGCAATTCAGGGATGGGTAATAAATGCTGGTCTAGCCAGTGACGCCCACATCCCATAAATTAATTTTTAAAAAGTCATTTTCACTTCAAACTAATGGCGGGGGGGGTGAACGGTGGTGCAGTTGGTGAGTCCTCTGCAGTGTCCCCGTACCTATATTTCTCCCTCAACCCACATGGCTAAAAACAAATGATCTGGTCATTCATCACATTGCTGTTCATGGGATCTTACTGTGGCAAATTGGCTGCCGCTTTTCCCACTCTACACCAGTGGCCATATTTCAAGAGCAATTGCATTGGCTGTTTTAAAGTTTACAATCATTCATCTGAACCTATGAACTAGGAGCGGGAGTAGGCCATTCAGCCCCTTCAGCCTGCACCGCCATTCAATAAAATCATGGCTGATCTGACTGTAACCTCAACCCCACATTCCCGCCAACCCCCGATAACCTTTCACCCCCTTGTTAATCAAGAATCTATCTACCTCGGCCTTAAGAATATTCAAAGACTCTGCCCCCACCGCCTTTTGAGGAAGAGAGTTCCAAAGACTCACAACCCTCTGAGAGATAAAAATTTCTCCTCATCTCTGTCCTAAATGGGCGACCCCTTATTTTTAAACTGTGACCCCTAGTTCTAGATTCTCCCACAAGAGGAAACATCCTCTCCACATCCACCCTGTCAAGAATCCTCAGGATCTTATGTGTTTCAATCAAGTCGCCTCTTACTCTTCTAAACTCCAGCAGATACAAGCCTAGCCTGTCCAACCTTTCCTCATAAGACAATCCGTCCATTCCAGGTATTAGTCTAGTAAACCTTCTCTGAACTGCTTCTAATACATTTACATCCTTCCTTAAATAAGGAGACCAGTCCTGAACACAGTACTTCAAATGTGGTCTCACCAATGCCCTGTATAACAGAAGCATAAACACACTACACTTGTGTTTAATTCCCCTCGCGATAAATTTCTACTATAAATTCCCCCATGTCAACATTCATAATGGGAACAGCCTATCTGAACATGACACGCTGTAATTGCACTGTCCCACCAGTAGTGGTGCTGCCGCACCACCCGGTGGACCTGGCCTCAGCAGCCATGAACTAGAGGAGGAGGCAAATGCAGCAAAGTAGGAAGGCAGGAGTCTATGAAAAAATACCTCGACCCTTGCTTTGCAATCCTCAATGAATACTCATGGACCTGGTGAGCAGGATGGAAAGACTGTGCGACGGGGATTTCTAATGGAAGAAAAAGTTGGCAGAAAATGGACGGAGCGGGTTTAAGGCCGTTTATTAAGTCTGTTTAATGTTTTCAAATTCATGCGTAGAAAAATAGGCATGTCATAAAGCTAGGTAATAAAATGGAAAGTGGTCGTTCAATGCATGTGCATGGAAGCTATTTATTACATTCTGTCAACCATTCTGGCTCCAGGACAAAAAAACTCTCAGTTACAGCTCACGTAGAACTAGATAGAAAAAACTCCCCCCTCCCTCCTCCGCAAACCACTCACTTCACCGTACAAATTTTGCTCTTTCCTTTTTTTATCTGCTCTGGTCTTTTGCTTCGATCCGCCTCCTCCGCTTTCCAGGTCCATGAGTATTCGTTGAAGATTGTGCTGAAGGTGGGGTTCTGGAGGGCCTTTTGGAAGCGCTTCTCGTAGGCTTCCGTCTTCCTGTCTTGCTTCGTCTGCCTGCCCAGGCTCTTCGCCGCTGCTGAGGGCCCGTCCGTCGTGTCAGCATTGCCTCTCGAGCCCTCCTTCATTCTGTGAGGTACGCGTGTCTCCCTCGACATCTTGCCGGCGCTCGTGTCGGTATGGGCGTTGACGTCTTCTTCAGATCCTCCAGCTGGGTTGTGGCGCTGCAGTCGCGAGCCCCTGAACTTTTGGTGGTAGTAGTTGGTGATGTTGGCACTCGCCCTGGCGTTGAGCGCCAGCCCGTGAACACTCTTCTCGATCACGTCGAAGAACAGCGCATCGGTGGTGAACAGATCTGCCGCCTTCCAATCCCGGCAGTTGGCGTCCTGCTCCTGGACAAGGAATTGGCTGAAGGTGCCTGTGTCGCCCACGATGTCCAGGAAATCGAGGAAGGTCACTTCCCTGCCTTTGTTGACCTCCAGGAACTGCAAGGGGACAGGGACAAGCTGGTTCCTTATGTAGATAGACAGCGAGTTCATGATCTTTAGCAATGAGAAGTTATCGATGCTGTCTTGGTTATTTCTGTCGAAGAACTCGTAGAACTCCCGGAAGGCACCGACCTGTTCCTGGGTGAGAGGGGATTCCACATCATTTTCATCTGGTTCTAGGACATCGACATAATGGACTAGACGGTGGAGATTTATTCCCAGGAAGCTAGGTGCCAGTACGTCACCGCTTGCCTTCTTTTCCTTCTGGTCCTTGACGCTGAGTCCCTTCTTCTTGGTGTAATAGTACCTGACGATGTGCCTGGTTGACTCAACGGAGAGTTTTCCAAGGCGCAGCATCTCTGCCAGTATCTTGAAGAACACTGCGTTGGTCAGCAGCCCCTTCTGGGACCTCGAGCAGTCGCAGTTGTTGGGCAGCTGGGAGAAGTAGCGGAAAAACAGGTCAGTGTCAGTGACAAACTCCAGAAAGTCCTCGAAGCAGACCTGCCCGTCCCCGTTGACGTCCAGAAGCCCCAAGAGCTCGTAAAGCTTTGCCTCGGCCAACTCGACCTCTGCCGCACGCAGTCCCATGCATAGGCTGTGGACGTCGATTGTGTTGTGGGCGGGCTGTTCTGAGAACAGCTTGAATAGCTCGTAAAATGCCTCTAACTCGTTCCGCACCAGGGAAAGCCCCCTGTTCTTCCCGATGGAGGGGCACTTGTGAAGGCGTTTAGTATCGTGGGAGGGGCACGCCGCTTTCTGCGTGTAAGTTAGCATTGCAGTGGTCGGCAGGCAAGGAGTTGCTGAAAGGGGCACGGAGGATGTGGGCAAAGTGGTACCCAGCGTGGAAGAGCTTGGCTGAAAAGGCCTGTGCATGTGGGATTTTAATGGGGAAGTGGGGACAGAGACACTGAACTGCTTCATGTCAGGCTGTTTTCCCTTTGTCTTCTTCTGCAGCTGATCCATTCTGACCATCATACTCTTCCCCACGTCATCCTCCAACTTTGGAAATGTGGTTTGCTCCTCTTTTCCCATCAACCTCTTCATATTGACTGTCTGACCTGCCTCATTCCAGAGCCTGTCTATACCATCCACTTGGCCCTTGTCTTGTTTGCTCTTCTGCTCCATTTTCTTCTGTTTGTTTTCCTTCTTGGCCACCTCACGCTCCACACTTCTCTCTTCCTCTGTGTTCCTCTTCATATTTTTCCTTTCCAATGTTCTCTTCACACCCTCGGTCTTCCTCTTTAAGCCTTCTTCCGCCTTGTATTTTGCTTCCTCCTGCTCCCTTGCCATCCCTAGCTCTTCTTTCCTCTTTCTCTCTTCCTCCTCCTTCCTCGTCCTCTCTGCCTCCAACCTACACATCATCAGTTCCTCCTCTATCTTTTGCACCTGCTTATCTCTTCTCTTCCTCTCTTCCCCCTTCTTCTTTAGCTCTTCCTCTTTCCTTCTCTTCCTCTCCTTGTCCTTCCTTTCCATCTTCTTATACAGCCTCTCTTCTTCCATCATCATTTTCTTTTCCATTTCTTCTTCCATCTTCCATTTCATCTCTTGTTTTATCTTATTCGTCACCTCCTCTTCCATCCGGTACTTCTCTTCTTCCAACTTGCGCTTTATCTCTTTCTCTATTTCATACTTCATTCCTTCTTCCAACTTACATTTCATCTCTTCAGTCATCTTCAGCTTCTCTTCCTCCATCCTCATTCTCATCTCTTCCTCCAAGTTCTGCTTTATTTTTTCCTCCAACTTAAGCCTCACCAATTCCCCCTCCAATGTGCGCATTATTTCATACTCTATCTTACTCTTCAATTTCTTTCCCACTTTACTTTCCAACTCTTCATCCATCTCTTGTTGCCACTCTTCCTCCACTCCTGCCTTCCACAATTCTTCTTCCCTCCTTTCCTCCTCTTCAGCTCTAATCCTTCCTTCCTCTTTCTCTTCATTCATTTTCATCCTTTCTTCTGCCTTTCTCTTCTCTTCCCTTTCTCTCTCTTCTTCCTCACCTTCATTCATCTCTTCTTCTTCCCTTTGCTGTGTTGCTTCTGCTTCTTTCATTTCCATTCTCTCTTCCTCTTCTATCTTCTCTTTCTCTCCCATCTTCTCTTCCTCTTCCATCTCATCTTTCTCTCCCTCTTCCAACTCCTCTTTCTCTTCCTGCCCCATCCCCTCTTTGTCTTCCTCTCCCATCTCCTCTTTCTCTTCCATCTTCTCTTTCGTTCCTATCTTCTCTTTCTCTTCCAATTCTTCTTTCTCTTCATCTCCCATCTCCTCTTTCTCTTCCTCTTCAGTTTGCTCCTTCTCTTCCTCTCCCATCTCTTTCTCTTCCTCTGCCCTTTCCTCTGTTTCTCCCGCCCCCATCTCCTCTTTCCCTTCCTCTCCCATCTCCTCTTTCTCTTCCTCTCCCATCTCCTCCTTCTCTTCCTCTCCCATCTCCACTTTCTCTTCCTCTTCAATCTGCTCTTTCTTTTCCTCTCCCATCTCCTCTTTCTCTTCCTCTCCCATCTTCTCCTTCTCTTCCTCTCCCACCTCCACTTTCTCTTCCTCTTCAATCTGCTCTTTCTCTTCCTCTCCAATCTCCTCTTTCTCTTCCTCTGCCATCTTCTCCTTCTCTTCCTCTCCCACCTCCACTTTCTCTTCCTCTTCAATCTGCTCTTTCTTTTCCTCTCCCATCTCCTCTTTCTCTTCCTCTGCCATCTTCTCCTTCTCTTCCTCTCCCACCTCCACTTTCTTTTCCTCTTCAATCTGCTCTTTCTCTTCCTCTCCAATCTCCTCTTTCTCTTCCTTTCCCATCTCCTCTTTCTCTTCCTCTCCCATCTCCTCTTTCTCTTCTTCTGCCATCTCCTCCTTCTCTTCCTTTCCCATCTCCTCTTTCTCTTCCTCTCCCATCTCCTCCTTCTCTTCCTCCGCCATCTCCTCCTTCTCTTCCTCTCCCATCTCCTCCTTCTCTTCCTTTCCCATCTCCTCTTTCTCTTCCTCTCCCATCTCCTCCTTCTCTTCCTTCACCATCTCCTCCTTCTCTTCCTCTGCCATTTCCTCTTTCTCTTCCTCTCCCATCTCCTCTTTCTCTTCCACTCCCATCTCCTCCTTCTGTTCCTCCGCCATCTCCTCCTTCTCTTCCTCTCTCATCTCCTCTTTCTCTTCCTCCGCCATCTTCTCCTTCTCTTCCTCTCCCATCTTCTCTTTCTCTTCCTCTCCCATCTCTTCTTTCTCTTCCTCTCCCATCTCCTCCTTCTCTTCCTCTCCCATCTCCTCTTTCTCTTCCTCTGCCATGTCCTCCTTCTCTTCCTCTCCCATCTCCTCTTTCTCTTCCTCCACCATCTTCTCCTTCTCTTCCTCTCCCATCTGCTCTTTCTCTTCCTCTCCCATCTCCTCTTTCTCTTCCTCTGCCATGTCCTCCTTCTCTTCCTCTCCCATCTCCTCTTTCTCTTCCTCCACCATCTTCTCATTCTCTTCCTCTCCCATCTCCTCTTTCTCTTCCTCCACCATCTTCTCCTTCTCTTCCTCTCCCATCTCCTCTTTCTCTTCCTCTCCCATCTTCTCCTTCTCTTCCTCTCCCATCTCCTCTTTCTCTTCCTCTCCCATCTCCACTTTCTCTTCCTCCACCGTCTTCTTCTCCTCTTCCTCTCCCATCTCCTCTTTCTCTTCCTCTCCCATCTCCTCTTTCTCTTCCTCCACCATCTTCTCCTTCTCTTCCTCTCCCATCTCCTCTTTCTCTTGCTCTCCCATCTTCTCTTTCTCTTCCTCCGCCATCTCCTCCTTCTCTTCCTCTCCCATCTCCTCCTTCTCTTCCTCTCCCATCTCCTCTTTCTCTCCCATCTTCTCTTTCTCTTCCTCCGCCATCTCCTCCTTCTCTTCCTCTCCCATCTCCTTCTTCTCTTCCTCTCCCATCTCCTTCTCTTCCTGTCCTATCTCCTCTTTCTCTTCCTCTCCTATCTTCTCCTTCTCTTCCTCTCCCAACTGCTCTTTCTCTTCCTCTGCCATCTTCTTCTTCTCTCCCTCTCCCATCTCCTCCTTCTCTTCCTCACCCATCTTCTCTTTCTCTTCTTCTGCCATCTCCTCCTTCTCTTCCTCTCCCATCACCTTCTTCTCTTCCTCTCCCATCTCCTCTTCCTGTCCTATCTCCTCTTTCTCTTCCTCTCCTATTTTCTCCTTCTCTTCCTCTCCCAACTGCTCTTTC